>NC_133775.1:110166800-110293251 GCF_003597395.2 Chelonoidis abingdonii | reverse complement strand
GGGGCGGAGGATGCTGAATGCTCCAAGGAGAGACCCAGGAGGTGAAGACGTGGGAGCTTCTTGCCCTGAACAAGTCTGCTCCAAGGGAGAGGAGGTTCCCCAAAGTCCTGACTGGCTTTGTGGGGAGCTGTTCCAGAGCATTGCCCGGGGACTCCGTGACAGCGGTATCTCCAGAGCCATGCAGGAGACCCTGGAGGAGCTCCAGCCCATTCCATTCAGTGATGATAGGCAGTTCCCATAGCAATGCCTAGACTTAAGGTTGCCTGATATGTTCCATCATAAGACCCTGTTTTCAGCTGCTTATAAATTTGACAAACTTTAACCATTTGGGCTAAATATTTCCTTGCTGGGCATCCGCTTTTCTGAATGTTTCAGCAAAAATGGTTCAGCCACTTCTCGTAAGGAGATCAGGGGTAGCAGATTCTACAGATTCTAGACTGATTCTTGCCTGCATATTTATACCTGCCTCTGGAAATTCCCACCACATGCATTTGACGAAGTGGGTATCAACCCATGAAAGCTCCTGCTCCATACGTCTGTTAGTCTATAAAGTGCCACAGGCCTCTTTGCTGCTTTTACAGATCCAGACTGACACGGCTACCCCTCTGATGCTTGACACCCTGGTGTCAGGAACGTGTCTTTTATCTTCCTCAGGAAAATCTGCCCAAAGTTGGCCAAGTTCTGAACTGCTGGAAATCGCTGTTCACATGAGCTGGGTAAAACCTTGTTGGAGTTCAGCAGCTAACTTCTCTGCAGAGTCCGTCTGCACTGAGCATGTTCCATCCCCTTGCAGCTTCTACTTGCCAACAGAACTGCACGCGCACTGTCCCCAGGGCTGAGCAGCTGCCAGGGAACCCTGCTGGGTGGCTGAAAGGGGGTGGAGCATGGCATGCCCTGGCCAGACAATGGGCCGAATTCAGGAGACCACTCCTATCAGAGTCAGTGGCAAGTGAAGTGCCCCTGCTTATGCCCAGCTCCTTATTTGCTTCATTGTGTGACTCGAAGAACTGCTCATCCCTCCCGCTCTGCAGTCAGCAGACAGCTGGGAGAGGAGACTGCATTCAGCTGGGTTCTCAGAAGGTTGTTTCCATTGTAATGTGGAAGCCAGCTTGGCATTTTCCATTTCCTAGTGCACCCTGTGAGCCCCTGGATACAAAGGGCAAGTCTACACGATAGCATATGCCAGCTCAGCGGTGTCGGCCAGGGGTGCCTGATGAGCTGTGATCCCTGATGGACGCAGCTCAGTTGGCAAAAGCTCCTTGTGTTTTGGGGGCCCTAATTGTGGCCCCTGGGGTTTTGGGGCCCCTGGAAAAGTCGTTCTGGGGCTCCTGGGGTTTTGGGGCCCCTAGGTTTTTGGGGGCGCTAAATGGGGGCCCTGGGGTTTTTGTGGTGGCATTTTTGCCACCACAGCGTATTTTGCTTGAGTGGCTGATATAAGCTGTGCTAGCACAAACCACAGTATCAGCTGCCTCCAGGCTGGAGTGCTTTGCTGGGTACAATATACCCGACTAGCTAACCTGGCAGAGGGCTCCTGGTATAGACCGTCCTGGCCAGCATATGTGGAGAACAGAGGGGAACCCGTCGGTTCTCAAACCCTGGATCTACACTGGCTCCTTGAACCGGAGGCCTGGCACCGAGGTAAACACTAGAGGGCTGCATGGCCCCATTAGCCCTGCTGCTCTGGGGTGGGGCTTTACTGCAATTCCACCCAGTATCTATTCTACACGGGGAACATCTGAGGCTGGAATGAAGCCTGCAGCTTTGGGGAGCATCCACGGAGGTTTGTCTCGAGTGGTGCTTCCAACAGCCGTGGGAGTGGGTGTTAAGTTTGCAGTCACACATTCGCACTCTTAGCATGGCTCTTAGCATGGCTGACCTGGGCACTGGGGCCTGGCCCCTAGAACCTTTGGGGAACGTGTGGTGTCTACACACACCAATTCCCTGCTTAGTCCTGCTGGCCTCACAGCAGATTGAAAGCAGAAACAATTCCGTCTTCCCTCTCCTACGGCAGGATCTCAGCCCAGCCCTGCTACAGGGAGCCGAGCGGAGCAGGTGGGGACTGGTACCCAGAGGGCCATGCAAATGAAAAGGATTCAGATGATCAGCTTAAACGCGTTCAATTACCAACGGCTCACCTCGCTAGTGGGGACCAGCCTGCATTTATATTGGTGCTCGCTTCCCAAGCCAGGCACCTGCTGGGCAGATCCCCTCACCTGTATCATCATTCACTAGCGCCAGTCCCAAACCTTTCTGGGTCCCTGGCCTGTCGCTGCAAGAGGGCAGAGGGGGAGACCCCTTCAACCTCATTGCTTCAAACGCAAACACAGGACGGCCCCTGCAAACTTCAGCAAGCCCCATGTTGGGGGGATGAGGGTTCTCCTGCTGCTCCCGGGGAAGCAGGCAGCCTCCCCGCTCAACTGATTTTAGTCCTGCCTCATATGAATTAGCCACTGTAGTTTCTTGATAATGAAGTTCATTTTTGCAAGGCAGAGAACACTGCTCGGGTCGAGGTCGTGGCAGCTAATGGCTCGTTAGCAGGATGCAAGCAGGCTCTCCGCTCAGTACGTAGCACCAGCCTTCTCCACCCCACCAGGCCAGGCCCCGCTGTTCACACTGTTCACGGAGCTTTTGTAGTCAATTTGCATCCGCCCCTCATCTTTGATTTAATGCCGTGATCCAGCATCATCATAAGGAAGCCGGATTCCTTTTGGGAAAGCTGCAGTTACTAAAGCACCACTTGGGAGAGTAGCTCTCCTCTCTCACATCTCTCCCCCCGCCCCCGGCGATCCCAGCCTTCTGGGTGTGGAATCGGAGAGCAGAAAATTAAGTGGCATAATTTAGAGGTGGGACGTGGTGCCTGGGAGGGCTGTTCTCTGGAAAGCCCACACACTGGGGGGACGCCAGCTCTCTGGGGGAAGCAGGAGGTTCTGAATGAACAAGGTTTGGACAAGTGAGGCTGTTGGCAAATTGCCATAGAGGCACAAGGAAAAGAAATCTTAGCAACAATCATAAATAACAGAATTGCAGCCGCTAGAGAGGGGAAAGACCTATGACATCACCCAGCCAGTCTCCCTGCCAATGCAGGATTGATCTCAGCTGGCCATTTCTTGGAATAGGGTCCAATCTAGGTGGAGAACCCCCAGGCAATCAGACATCTGCCACGTCCCCCAGGAAACGGTTCTGTGGCCTAACCCAGTGCTGTTGGTTACTGCGCCGGTGCTGGGGAGGATGAGGACAGTGGCCATATTTACACAGTGCTATGAGCTCAGCCAGCCCTGCCCGTGCCCCCCCTCATCACCATGCCGGGGGGCCGGGCAGGCAAGAGGGTTTAGACAAACACGGGATTCTTGCACACAAGCTGCAGCTCCGCATCAACTGCAAGGCCAGAAGGGATCATTGTGATTGTCTAGTCTGACCTCCTGCACAACACAGGCCAGAGATCTGCCCCAGGCTAGTTCCTAGAAAAACCTCCCATCCAGATTTAAGGACATTAAGTGATGGAGAATCCACCAGGACCCTGGGGAAGTTCTTCCACTGGTTAATCACCCTCACGGTTACAAAGTCACACCTGATTTCCAGTCTGGTGCACGCACCCCCTAGGCCGAGATCAGAGCCAGCCCAGATGAGTCCCAGCAAGCACACCCATGCACTCAGCCTGGTCTGTGTGCTCGACTCTCCCCTAGCCCTGACGCTCTGCCTGCTCCCTGGGCTCACAGAGTGACCTTGCGCCTGGCCCAGCTGCTGCAGCACCTTGGGGCTTGGAGGGATCCTGGCCCTGGAGACTCAGTGGATCACAAGGGGGAACAGGGTGCGGGGCAGAAGCTGGATTGCAGGGAGGACCCACAGCATCTGGGCTGCCCCCTCCAGCCCTGGACCTCTTGGGGAGCCCCTGTCCCCCCATTGCTCCTGCAGCAAAAAAGAAGACTGCTCAGCCTAGCCAGCCACTGCATCACTGCACCAGGCCCGAGATAGTGTGGATGGGCATGGCCATGCTCTCCCCATGGCCAGTGCCCGGCTGGAGTGGGCCATAGGGACTTCCCATGGGGCAGTGGGGGAGGAGAGACCAGGGCCTAGAGCGCAGGGGTGGGTGCTGAGCCCTGAGACACAGACACCCCCAGTGTAACAGGCTCATGCTGGTCTCATAGAGCCCTCCCCCCAGGTCCCCAGTGACAGGGCAGATTGTCTCCCTTGTTATCAGATGCTGAGGGTGTGGAGCTGTGAGCCTTCACAGATGGACAGATCTGGAGAGTCCAGCCCCCTGAGGACCTCTTCCCAGCACTGCCCCAGGAAAAGGTCTCGCTCCGATTCTGCCTGGTGTCTATGTGTCAAGGACGGCATGTGTGGGGCTTGCAGAGTGTGCACAGTGGTGGGTCAGTATGTACACACCCGTGTGTGTGCAGTGTTCGTGTGTGCAGATGTCTGCATAGGGGTGTGAGATGGGGGGTGTCCAAGGGCATGGGGTGTGCCTGTGATTGCAGGGGGTCTGTGGGTCTGTACACAGGGAGGGGTGAGGTACCTGCTGTGTACAATGTGCCACAGGGCGGATGTGCCGTGTCGGCGGATGGGCGAGGCGCCAGAGGCGTACAATGTGACGCGGGGTGTACGTGCCATGTTGGCGGATGGGCGAGGCGCCCGGGGTGTACAATGTGCCGCGGGGTATACGTGCCGTGTTGGCGGATGGGTGAGGTGCCTGGAGTGTACAATGTGCCGCAGGGTGCACGTGCTGTGTCAGCGGATGGGTGAGGTGCCCGGGGTGTACAATGTGCCACGGGGCAGATGTACCATGTCGGCGGATGGGCGAGGAGCCCAGAGTATACAATGTGCCGCAGGGTGCACGTGCCATGTCCGCAGATGGGTGAGGTGTCCGGGGTGTACAATGTGCCACGGGGCAGATGTGCCATGTCGGCGGATGGGCGAGGGTCCAGGGGTATACAATGTGCCGCGGGGTGTACGTGCCATGTCCGCAGATGGGTGAGGTGTCCGGGGTGTACAATGTGCCACGGGGCAGATGTGCCATGTCGGAGGATGGGCGAGGGTCCAGGGGTGTACAATGTGCCGCGGGGTGTACGTGCCATGTCGGCAGATGGGTGAGGTGCCTGGGGTGTACAATGTGCCGCAGGGTGTATGTGCCGTGTTGGTGGACGGGCGAGGTGCCCTGTGTGTACAATGTGCCGTGGGGTGCACGTGCCGTGTCAGCGGACGGGCGAGGTGCCTGGGGTGTACAATGTGTCGTGGGTTATACGTGCCGTGTTTGCGGACGGGCGAGGTGTCCTGCGGGTGTTTGCTGTTTCTGGCTGTGTCTGTGAATACACCCCGCGGGGGGTGTGCGTGAATGTGAATGTGTATCTGATGTGGGGGCTCTAGCTGTGGGGATACCAGCTTGATGCGCTGCCTGCAAGATCCAGGTGTGGGGAGATGTGGGGTGCGGGGAGGCGCGGGTGCCTTTCCCCCCACAGTGCTGATAGGGGATCCGAGCAGAACCCAGCCATGGCCAGGGGAAGCCAAGCGGCAGGCGGCTCGGGGAGCCGTAGCCGTCCGGGGACAGAGGGTCCGGCAGGCTGAGGCAGCCCCCCAGGCGGTTTCTTGTGATTCAGCCGCATGCAAGCGAGAAGAGCCGCCCAAGGCAAATACTGGCTGAGCGCAGCGAGCCACGGGTCTGCAGCCCGGCCGGAGCCCCCAGCCCTCCTCGCGGCGCCGGGGAGACCGGCCGAGCCCCGGGGTGTGAGGCCCGCAGCCCAGACTGGGACAGGTCTGCCTCGCTGCCCCCCGAGGGGGGAGCCCCTGGGGAAGGTGCCCGGATCTGTCTCCCTCCCACACGGGCAGGGGGCCAGCACTGGAGAGGGAGCAGGTCGCCAGCCTAGGACGGGGGCTCCCCGGAGGGCTCTGCGGCTCCCTAGTTCTGGCTGAGCCCCGCGTGCCCTGTGCCAGCCCCGCACCCGCAGGAGAGGCGCGTTCCCCGGCTCGGCCCCCGCCTTGCGTGTGTCCCGGCCGCTGGCCGCAGCCGCGAGGAGACGGTGAGGGGCCGGCGTCGCTTCCCTGCTGCAGCGGGCAGGGGCCGGCGCCGGGACAGGGCCGCTGGGACACACAACGAGATTTGCGCCGGCGGAGCGTGGCCCCGAGCTGACTCGGGCGGGCGGGCGGCTCGGGGGGATCAGTGGGATCCGGGGCTCGCTTTGCCAGTAGCCCGGGGCGCTGCCGGCGGGTCCATGCGCTCGGAGGCAGCGCTCAGCGCCGTGCACAGCCCAGCGGGGCATGCGGGGAGCCCGGATCCCTCCCCCACCACCGCGGCGCCGAGGAACCCCGCACCGGCCGCTCGGCTCCCGCCTGAGCCCGAGGGCGAACGGACGGGGCCCCGGGGCAGCCTCTGGCTTTGCATTGGGGGAGGAGGATCGGGGCGCTCCGGTTTGCTCCCCCCGCGCCGGGAGCCGCGCTTCCTTCGCGCAAAAGTTCCTTCCCCTGCCAGCAGCGAGCGGCGGGCGGGTGCGGGGCGCTCCTCACCCCCCGGCCCCGCAGCCCTACGGCGGGGCCAGTCCCCATGGCCCGGGGCGGGTGTGCCAAGCCCCGTCCCCTCCCGCCCCGGGGCTGCCCGCGGGACCCACTCACCCGGGACGCTCCAGCAGCCCGTGGCCGGCGGGGAGTGAGCGCTCCCCAGCCCTGCGCTCAGAGCCCGCCTCCCTCCGCTCCGCAGCCTGCCGGTGCCTCCCCCCAGCCCCTGACGCGCCTGCCTCTCCCCTTCCCGAGCGAGTGGGCAGCTCCCGGCTACCCCGCCAGCCCGGAGCGCCTCTGCCCAGTCCGGGGCCGGCCCCAGCGCGGCGGGAGATGGAGCCTACGGGGCTGAGCCCCAGCGCCCCGGCCGCCGGGCTGTTCCGCCACCTCCACCTGCCCGTGGTCACCGGCCCCAGGGCTGCGGCAGCGCCGGGGCTGGATCACGCGCGGCCTCGGCCGGGGCGGCTGCAGGGTTTGCGGGAGGGGAAGGCTCTGGCTGCTCGAGTTCACACGGGGGAAATCGGGAGTGACTCTAGGGAAGTTACTGGAGGTGACAGCGGGGTGGGGACCAACCGGTCTCCGCATTTTATTTCCGATCCCAGCGCACCCCCGTGTAAACACGCTGGAGAGAAACACAGACCCGCTGGATAATCATCCTGTGCGCTTGGCTCCGACTCCCTCTCTTCCCTCCAAAGCGAAGCAGAGCCCCGGAATTAACCCCCCTCCCCGGTTCCACCCCCACTTGCACTTTGCCTTTCCCCGTTTGCACACCCGGGGAGTTCACACTGCAAACCGGCCTCAGACCGGAGCCAGGAGAGCGGAGGATCAGTGCTCTGTACCTCCAAACGATTTATAGCCAATCTCCCCGCACTGTGATTCACCAGCGGAACCAGGGCTGGCTGGGAGGCCCAGCCTCCAGCGCCTGCAGTGAGCCGGGCTCTGCTGTTGAGGCTGAGGCTAAGCAGTGAAGTAACCACAGGGGTTTGTGTCCCGGACTTAAAAAACAACATCCTAACCTGGAAAGAATTAAAATGTCAAAGGCAGCAAATGTGTTGCCAAGCGGGGAATTCCTTCCCGCCCCCCGGGCCTGCTGTGTCACCGGAGGCCAATTCATCGCCCTGTCACTGACAGAAAGCAAAGACTTTGTGACTGCAGCCAAGGTTGGGGCGCCCTTTGCCCACCCACAAACCAGGTGACTGGTGGCGCAAGGCCAGGCAGGGGCTGTATCTATGTTTGTATTTGCATCACCATGTGTGTGTGTGTGCGGCTCTGCATTTGTGCAGAGATGCCTGTACTTGAGGGTGCATCCCTCTGTGCACGTGTGTATTTGTGGGTGTGGGCATGTCTCTGTTTCTGTACGTATGCGCGTGTTTATAATGCATGTCTCTGGGTGTGCATTTGTGCATCTTGGCAGGTGTCTGTATGTGTGTGCGAAGGCACATTCATTTGTGTGTGTGTGTGTATACACATATATTCCCCGCTACTATCATAACTTCACGAGCTCTTTTCAAACACCAGTAACCCAGCCTTGCAAAACTGTCATGAAAATTTACCAGTCCAAGCACCACATCTACTCACCCGCCTTTTGTCATGCCTGAGGTTAATGGGGAAAAATAGATATTTCACTCCCCCATGAAAAAATGTCTTGACTCAGCAAGTGGGTGAATCGAACGCGGCAGGAACCTTTCCGGGGAAGGGAGCTTTAGCAAAGGGCTTACATGGGAAATGGGGCTGCAGCTTTCACTGTGGAGCTGATTGCTTTGCCATAATATATGGACCCTTTGCAGACAGTGTGGCAATGCGTCTGTGTTAGGAGTGGATGAATGTTAACGGGTACTGAGTGCTAGGTGTGCCCATCAATCTGTGTGCTGTGCAGGTGTCACTATACTCATGTTGGAGTGTGTGTGTGTGAGAGAGATTTCCAAGGATTTCTCCGTGGCAGAGAGATGGTGGTGCCTTGAGAGTACATGAGACAGTAAAGGAGGGTGTCACTGGGTGACATCACTGGGAGTTGTGGTTTCTTACACCACGGACAAATTTGGCCCTAGGAGTGTTGAAGACTGAGCTAGCAGGAATTAAAATAAGGGCAGGAGGTGTCCCCTCTTTGATACCCTCTTGTGAAGTGTTACTTCTGGGACACTTTCCTTTGGCCCCCCGGGTGTAAGTTACCTGCCCACGCTTGCTCTAGAATCTACACACAAGGCACAGTCTGACCCCTGTCTTTGTTCAGCTTTAATAACACAGATGTGAAGGACAGAGCAGAGTTCACCTCGGAACTCTTCCCCTGCTTGGCTCTCGCTGGAGCTCCTCCCTCAGCACTGCTTAGCCCACACCCAACATCCTCTTTCTGAGCCACCTGCCTCATTGACCCCGCAGAGCCCCCCATTAGTAATTATGATCAGACCAGGGTCCTGTCAGACACGCCGTAAGGAGAGAAATTCCATCCCAGAGGAGCTTCCTTCACTGGCCTGCCACACGCTGACACCCCCAGAGCACCCCCAGCTTGAGGCCAGTTACACCATATTGCCATGTACACCTGGTTTCCTCCCCCTGTTACATCACTGATAACATTTAGCCCAGAGACGCCACGGGGAGCTGCTGCCCCTTTTCCCAGGCTGCACTTGGCCCTTGCAGCTCAGAGTGCCGGCTGAGGCAGCTTGCGTCTGAATGAGACAGTGGGCACCTGATACTCATCCCTTCATTTCTTAGGAGGCAGCAAACAGATGTGTGGATTCCCCCACCCCCACCCCCACCCTCCGGTATGGCTTGGTGCAGCAGCATTGCATCTGTCCGTGCAGCTGGTCCCAGTTCATTGTAGGGATCGAAACTGCACCTGCTCTGGCGCAGTGGCCCTATTACTCCCAGCAAGCCAAGCCAACCCCCCTCCCTCACTGCAAAACATGCTGCCACGCTTGTCTAGACTCACTTCGCACAGCCCACTACTTTGCCCTGCTGGCCAGGTGTGGCAGCATGCATGTGCCAGCAGCCAGCGTGAGGAACAGAGGTGCGCTGCCCCGGACCAGGGAGGAATGGCTGTCGAGGTTACCCGGTACCCAGTGGTGCTGGAGGCTGGCAAGCTGTCCCGTTAGCCGTGGTACGCTCAGGCCTGCTCACTACTCGGTTCTGTATCAGAGCCAGCGGTTCAGTCTGCTCAGCCTTTTGCTCAGTGCCTGATGCACACAGCACAGTCACACGAGCGGCAGCATCTCCCCAGTGGGCACTTGGGAAAGCCCTGGCTTCCCAGGCGGGGGCTGGAGCTGTACCCTCCGGAGCTATTTGAAAAGAGAGGATCGTTAAAGCGGGGGAGGGACTTCATGAGGTGCCGTCTCAGAGAGTCACTGAGCCAGGGCTAACTACCGAGGCTCCCTGCATGGCCCAGCTGACGTGTCAGAACGCGTCAGCCGAACGAAGGCTCCGGTCCTGCTGAACCGGGGTCAGAACACTGAGTGTGCAAAGGGAACAGGAGCCGCTTGGAGCTAGAGGAGCGGGAGGGTGCATCCATTCTGCAGACACTGAGGGGACCAGGATTCGCAGGAGCAGGGGCTAGTCACTGGTCCGCATGGGCGCTGACTTTCCAAGGACCTCCTTGCAGATTCCCAGGCACTTTGGGGGCTTGCAGAAGTGGCACTCTCAATGCAGGGAGGGTTCCTGGCTCTTTCTGCTCTCCCTCCCTCCTCTGCCCCAGCCACGGGCTCCTCCTGCCCATCTGCTTTGCCAGGGGTGAGCTGGAGGCCCGTGGCCCAGGGCAGGCAGGAGCAGAGGAAAGGGCAGGGAGTATTACATTGCCTGTTGCTGAAGTGCAGCCCATGGAGCTTTCGAGGGCAGGGGCTGTCTGCCCAGCACCCAGGCCAATGGGCCCCGACCCACCAGCCTCCTGTGCACAGAGCTACTGCTGGTGGGGACTTTCAGGTCCCACCACGCAGTATGGCCGGGTGGTTCAAGTCAAGACAGTGCATGGCATGCTGGGACCTGTAGTTCCTGCCAGCTAGCTACAAAGGGAGCCCTTGACTGGACAAAGACCAGTTTGCCTCTGATCTACTTGTGCCATTGTGAAGGCTTGAGCCGGTACAGTTTTAACCCCAGAGGACGGACAGAGAGCCCACTGGAGGGAACATTTCTAAGTGGTGCTCAGCCAGCCAGAACCACTAACGCACACGGAGAGATGTGACCAAATCGTGGATTTACCCATCTCGCTAGACGCAATGACCTGAGAGGCACTAAGACATTGAAACCAGCTGCAGGTTGGGAGCACGCCAGGCCCTGGTAAGATAGGTGCTGCAGTGCTGAGGAAGTGCTGGCGAAAGATGTGGCACATTGTCCAGAATGGTCTAGGAAAGGGAGATCTGTCCTAAAGCGCAGAGAAGAGGAGTTATCTGCAAAATCCCCACAAAGGGAGACCAGGTTATTTGCCATAACTGCAGAGGTGGGACACTCTGGTCTGTCTGCAAGTGTTTTGCATGAGCAGTTTGAATAGGATGAAAAGTGCTTTTGATAAAGTACCTAGGGACGAACAGGCTGGATTTTGATTTGGTAGGTCGTGTTCGGACCAGAATTTTGCCTGGAGGAGACTTATTGAGACAGGCTTAGAATACGAGCAGGAGACTGTTAATTTGATAAAAGCTTTGTTGGACGAGTCTGTTGCTGGCTCAGGACCGAGAGCGGAGCCCAAGAAGGATGTCAAGTTGTTACTGAAAGGCAGGGTGTGCACTATCCCCACTTCTCTTCTGCGTTGTCGCAGACCCCATGATGAGGAGAGCGACAGCTGCTGGCAAGGACACGGAGCAAGAGAGAAGCGGGGAGACAGATTTTGCAGATGCTCATTGCATCCCCCCTGATCCAGATCTGGGGCCGCTCAGAAGAAGAAATGAGCTGGGGCACTTGTGCCAGCTGTAGTCCCATCCCAGCCCCAGGGAGTGTCACAGGACAGAGGCTTTGCCAGCCAGGAGGCCACATTCCCTGGCTACTGTCAAGTCAGGAATTTGCTGCCTCTCTGATAGGGCCATGACTCTCAGCTCAGGGGCTGAAGAGTGACCCTTTCAGGAGTCATTTGGAAACCGTCCGCTGGCCTGTTCTTGCCCGGCAGATGAGTCACTGCCTTGAGTTTTTGTTTCAGCCCAAATGCTTCTAAATGGAGAAAATTTCCCATCTCTGGGCATGTTGGTGCACGAAGATACTATGGTGATGGGCACACTAGAAACTTCTGCCATAGAGCAAGAGCTGCAGGAGCATTTTTCACCCCGGTGCTCAGCAGCAGGCCCAGACGCCGATGCTTTATCCCAGGGTTTGGGATTGCAGGGGCTTAAGTAACTTGATGCACGTGTGCAAGTTGTGTGTGTGTGCACAGCAGGGCCAGCTCCAGGCACCAGTGCAGCAAGCAGGTGCCTGGTGCGGCCGAGGGGAAGGGGCGGCATGTCCAGCTCTTCAGCGGCAATCTGGCAGCAGATCCCTCAGTCCCTCTCGGAGGGAAGGACCCGCCGCTGAATTGCCGCCGAAGAATAAAGCCGTGCGGTGGAGCTGCCGCGATCGCGGCTTCTTTTTTTTTGCTGCTTGGGGTGGCAAAATGCTGGAGCCAGCCCTGGTGCACAGACAGCTGTGTGCATTGGCACACACCCCTCCCCCCAGTACATGTGCATGGGGGGCTTCGCATGCCTAGGCCATGACCTGACCTCTGGGGCTCTCTTCAGCAAACGGCCTGAGTTGGTTCCAAGTGCGTTTTTCATTCCGGTGTCTGAGTCCTTCACACCCAGCTCCAGCCCTTTAGGACTTGGGCTAGTGCAAGCCCCAAAGTCTGAAGGTCTCCAGGCTGGAGCATCAGGCCTGGACAGCTTTTGAGGATGAGCTTCCTGGCCGCTTGCTGACCTGTCCTGCGGACAGCCTGCCTGCTCTGCTGTGGGTCCCTAAACTCAAAGCTAGTGGGCCGCATTCATCCTTGCAGTGCATAGAATGAAGCCAGGGAGGGCTCCGATGCCCCTACTGTCGGGCCCCATGCTGCAGCAGAGCAGAGAGCTGCACGCCAGCAGAGAACCTGCCTGTCGATTTTTCTGGGTTCAATGCCCTGTGCTGGGGTAACGGCCCCTCGGAGGCCAGCAGCGCCTGCTCCAAGCACCAGTTTCATTAGAAATACACAGAATAAATACTATTAAGTAAATTCAGGTGCTGAATTAATTCCAGCTGCCAGGCCTCCTGAGGGGGATAACGGCTAATTGCTAAAAAGCAGCACGCTGGCGGAGGGCGGCTCCACTCTGCCCCATGCAGTGCATGGTGCTCGCCAGGCAGCAGTACAGTGCTCAAGCCCAGCTGGGGGCTGCTCCTGGGCTAACCCCATTACTAGCGGGTCATGGGTGCTCCGTAGGGTGCCAGCTGCCTGCTTTAGTGAGGCACCCTGGCACTGCCAAGAGAGAATGCAATTGCTTTATTCCTGCCTGGGTGCTGTAACATGGTGTCTCCGACGCAGGCAGCTCAAAGCCAGGGAAGCAAAGTGCGAGAAGGAATGAGGAGAGATGCCCCACCCAACACCTCCCACGTGGGGGTTTCAGAGGGAGCTCGGAGTTTAAAGTTGTGCTGTGCCCCGCCCCTGGGCTGTGCCCTGCAGTCAGAGAGGGGTTTCCTTCTCCCCCTTGGCATATGAGAGCTATACAGCACTTTCATGTGTCCATAAAGGTGCTAAAAACTGGGCCTTGCCTCACTCTGTGCCCAGGTTCCCTTCTGCGCACCAGCGTGAGTGACACGGCCTGCGCCGGTGGAGCCAGCCAGCGCTCAGGCTGGGCAGGGGGGAAGCTGGCAGCTTTGCCTGGCTGGGGCTAACAGGAGCAGCCACCGTTGCACCATGTGGAACAAGAACTCGCTGGTTTCAGGGCTGGAGCTGCGCTCCCCTCTGCCCAGTGATTCCAAACGGCCCCCAGGGGATTCTGGCACCTTCCTCTGTGCAGAGGGGCCTGTGGCTTCCCTCAGGGCAGCAGCTCCATCCCCACCCCCTGGGGCAGGCAGCCTGTCTCCCCAGCAGGGGCCCCCGTGTCACAGCCATGCTGCCAAGGGCTGCGCCGGCGGCTGGGCTTTCTGATTATGATAATTATTGTTGTTCTCCCCACTCGGCTGCTTGTTGGGTGGGAAATTACAGGCCTCTTCTTGTCTGGTGCTCCCTTCCCACACCTGTGCTAATTGCTGCCTTCCCCTTCTCCTGTGGGCCAAAGAGCGGGGAGAGTCTAGCGGGGGGCTCCCCCTAACTTGCAGGCTGTGCAATGGTGCAGGGCCAGCCCCGTGCAGCACAGTCCCCTCCACCCGCCAGGGCTGCTGGTGGTGGCACTGCTCTGGGCTACCTGCTTTTCTGCTGCAAAATGCGCTGTGCTCCCGCTGCTTCCCCCTCACCCTCCCACGCAGGCAGGGATCTCAGTGATGGGCAGACAGGCCCGGGCGCCTCTCTGTCCACTCCCCCCAGACGTGGACAGATATCACCATTCCTGTTTTACAAATGAAGAAACTGAGGCATGGGGGAGGAGGGATTTTTTTCTCAAGACCATGCAGTGAGTCAATGGTAGGGCAGGGAACAGGATCCAGGAGCCATGAGCAGTAGGTTGAGCCTCCTTCCAGGGCTAGGCCTAGAGCTGGAAGTCCTGACCCCACACTCTCTGGTGATGGGTGAGGGCTCCCCCTGCGCCGAAGGCTCTCGCCAGCGGGGTCCCAGGGGGATCCGGACTCTCCTCGCTTCCCTTCAGGAGCTACCCAGAGGGAGATTCCACTGGCTTGGCTGCCATGGCACGCAACCATCTCAGTCTCAACCGACACAACTGCCGGCACTACCAAACGGCCAGGCGGCCGCCAGAACAACAGCTCCTGGAGGGAGGGAGAGCAGCTGGTGCCTGCGGAACCCAGCCCAGCCCAGAGCAGTGCTGGTCGGAGAGGGGAAATGCTTGTCTCTGCCTTCCATTGGGGTTCATGGCCTCATTCATCAGGTGCCACTAAGCCGTGGGGCCCACTGGCCTCCTCGCTAAGCTTGGGTGACCAGGCAGCATCAGCTTCCAACAATGTCTCTCGCCTCTAGCTGGCCAGGGAGGGTCGTCTCTTCCTCCTGGGTGAGCACGTGGCCACAGGGATCCCTGCGCTCCTTTGAGAGGGGGCAGAACTCAAACCCAGGACAGTGCGCGAGAGCGGGGGACAAAGCCGCCTCTACCAGGGGAGCTGGCCGGGGAACAAGCTTCCAGCCCAGGTCAGGGGAACCCAGAAGCTGGCCACCTTCAGGAAATGTTGCAAAACTTTCCTCTTTGGAAACGCCTTTCTACCATGGATAACACTGCCACTAGGACCCTCCCTTTGAGTCCTGCATCCCGCTCACCCCCCCAAAAAAACACCAACCAGCCAACTGAAAAAACCCAACCACCCTCCCCCAAGCTGACAAGGGAGACGTGCCAGAGACTCCAGGAAGTCCACTAGGTTACTGATTGTACACGGAAGGCCCCCAGATACCATGGTGATGGGCAGCAGCATAAAGCCACAAGACAGATGGCTACAGGGTCCTCTCTCCACTGGTCACTCTGCTCTCCTGGCAGCTTGGTGTTCCCTTCAATTCCCTCTGTTTCTGGTTGCCAGACGCCAGTAGCCACCCCCAACACCTTTCTGGAACCAGCTTGTGTGCTTCCTTTACACAGTGCACAGCCAGTAGAGGGAGCGCATGAGTGCTACACGCTGTTTTGCTGTAGGTCCTACACAAATGTATTGTTCTCAGCAATGGCAGCCCTGCTGGAGGAGGGTAAAATTCAGGTCTCTTATGAGTGGGAGAATGGGAGAAAAAGAGATCAAGGAACCCCCTGCCCCTGTGCACCCACATGGGATCAGAGTGGATCAGGGAACCAGTGCTCCCACGGGGGCTGGCCTAATGCATGAGGTGGCACTCCATGGCCCAAGGGGTCAGGCAGTCGGACGGGGGTACGGCTAAGTCCCTTTGGAAGCACATGGTGGGGGAGCGCTGCTGTCTCCAGGTGACCCCACCCCCCAACTTCCTCCCAGCACGCTCAGCATGTGGCCAGGGTCTGGTTAGTCTAAGTGGGGTTTGCTACAAACCCCTCCTGATTCCTCAGGGCTGGACGGAGAAAAGTGTCCAGTCTGGTCTCGGCGCAGGGCCTGCCCGAAGCTGAACGGTCCCTGGCTACAAGTTACCTAGACAATGCTCCGATTGCAGCCGCCACTGATTGCCATCCCCACTCCCTGCTGCAGCCAATGGTCTGTTCCTGTTTTAATTCTCATCAGCAGGAGAAATGGATTTAAAAGAAGGGGCCATTTAATCAGCATGTAGCAGCTGCGTGCACGCCAGCTGGAGAGAGGCCTCCACAACAAAGGCAGTTTGTTCCTGAAAGCCACCTGCCTTCACTGGGCAGGTGTGTGTGAGGCTGCCTTTGTGAGACTCTGTGGCAAGGGCTTTGTGTGTATGCACCTCTCCCTGTGTGTGTGTGCACATCTCTCCCATGAGTGTGTGTGCACGCCTCTCCCTGGGTGTGTGCACGTCTCTCCCTGGGTGTGTGTGCATAATATCTCTCCCACACATGCGTGTGCATGGCTCTCCCTGGGGGTGTGCGCACACCTCTTCCTGGGGGTGGTGTGCACACGCCTCTCCCACCAAAGCTCACACCTCTCCTTGCATGTGTGTGTCTGACAAGGCTACAGCTGACTAACATGGGGTGGCTGGAGGAATCTGGAATTCAGGCCCTGTGAAATTTGGGAGTTTCGTAGTGGGGTGGGGAAGAGGAAGCAGCCGCTCAGCCTGTGAGATGGAGGATGGTGCAATTCTGGGGCAGTGGGGTGTTCTGTGCCCCCCGCACCTGGCTGCACAGTGGGAGCCCCCCTAGCACCCAGCCCCTGGCAACCTACACGGCTCCACAGCCTGGCTCTTCCTGAGCTCCTGAGGCTGGATTATCATAGCCCTGCAGCTGTCTCCTGCTGCCGTCCCACCCGCTTGCCTGACATTTCATCTCAAACGGATCCATCTCTGGCCCCCTCCTGGTCCTGGGGGCCCCTCCTCCCCCTCTCACTGCTCACCATTCACTGCACTGACAATTAGCAGTGGAACGAGGTATCCGCTTGCCATCCCTGCCTGGCCCCCTGCAGTGCTGCCTGCTGCTGTGCTTCATCCATGCGGTGCCCAGGGAGATACGCTGGGGCGCAGGCTGCAGAGCTAATGACCCCCTAGGAGGGACCGGCCGTGCCCCCAGAGAGCCCCAGGTGGACCCCTCAGGGGCCAGCCAGACTAGGGAAGTCACGGCCCGGCCTTCAGCTGCCCCAAGGGCAGCTGGGTTATTCCAGGCAGACGCTCGGACACTCGCCTACGGCCCGAGCACTCCCACATATGTTGCACACACAGGCATGCTCCTGGCGCCCTGCTCAAAGCCTCCTACCCCTGGACACCCCCGCCCCTTGCGCTGCGCTCTGCTGCTCCCCAGTAGCTCCCCCTCCTGCCGTGAGCTCGGGCCCTGCCCATCCCTTCCTGCACCATAGCCAGGCTCCTAGGTGCCCTGCCCTCAGGGCCAGCGCTTCCATTTAGGTGACCTAGGCAGTTGCCTAGGGCACCAGGATTTGGGGGGGTGGCATTTTGCGACCCTCGGTGGCAATTCGGTGGCGGGGGGTCCTTCCGCGCTCTAGGTCTTCGGCGGCAATTTTGCGGCGGGTCCTTCACTCACTCCGGGACCCGCCGCCGCAGTGCCCCGCAGACCGGGAGCGCGGAGGGACCCCCCCCCCGCCGAATTGCCACCAATGACGAGGAGTGCGGAAGGACCCCCGCCTAGGGCGCCAAAAACCCTGGTCCGCTCCTGCCTGCCCTGAGACACGGGGAGCGAATAGCTGGGTAGGTCAATGCTGATCCAGTCCCAGCACTTATGGGGCTGGAGAGGCAGAGGCAGGGAGCCGAGGTGCGAGCACTCCGGGGGGCAGAGGGAAGCTCCGGCAGCCAGTGTTCCACGAGTGGCTGGGATGAGTGGGGGTGCAAGGTGTTGCAGGGGCCCTCGGCTAGCTAAGGCTGAGGCTTTGCCATTCATCGCCCTGGGCTCAGCTCTGAGTCGTCGCTGGCTGAGGAGGATGGATGGGAGGTCCCTGTCCCGGCATTGGGTAAGGAGAGCGGCAAGGCAAGTGCAGTGGCCGGAGGAAGGAAGAGTCAAGCATTTTGGTTTTTTCATTCCCCCCCTCACCTGGGATACACTTGCCTGCTGCCTGCCTTTCTCTGGCATATGCGTGAATGCCAGCCTCTTCCTGGAATACACCTGCCTGTCAGCCTGCCTTCCCCCATCTGGCACACACCTACCTACCTGCCAGCTCCTGCCTGGCACACACCTACCTGCCTTCCCCTGCCTGGCACACACCTGCCTGCCAGCCCCCTTTCCCCTGCCTGGCACACATCTGCCGGTCAGCCCCTTCCTGGAATACACCTGCCTGTCAGCCTCCCTTCCTCCACCTGGCACACATCTGCCTGTCAGCTCCCTTTCTTTGGCCTCTCCCAGCATCATGCACTGTTTTCCATGTGCTTTATTTTGGGCAATGCTTTGGAGCATGGATCTGCAGGACCAGGCTGAGCTCTGATACGCAGCGCATCAGGGGACCTCCCCGCAGGGCATTCTGCTGCCTCGGGGAAATGCCCTGACTAGGAGACCAGCACGAGGGGACAATGGGAATGACTCCTGGTCCCAGCTCCCCACAACCCCTGCCCAGCATGGAGCAGAACTTGCCCAGGAAGGCAACGTCTGCCCCTGGGACAGGTCTGGCTGGACCCCAGGCTCAGGACCCAGCCGGGACGAACAGCAGCACGGCCCAGGCCAGTGTGATCACTGGATCCCTTGGGATCCCCTGGACTGTTCTGCCCCAAGGCCAGGGCAGGATCTGGAGCATGCACCAATCCCACATTCTCTGCACAGCACAGCTCACTCCTCCTTGCACCGGACCCAGCACACACCACCCCGGGGAGCCTTCCCTGACACCACTGGCCACGGAGCTGAGCTGGCTCCAGGGGTGTCTGCAATGGACTCAGAACCAAGTCCCCCACTGCTGCTGGTGCCCAGGGACTGTATCCTGTGGCACTGTAGCATGCCCAGATGCACCATACCTCTGGCAACCTACACCCTGGCTGCACCAGCAGCCTCTGCCTAGTCTCCAGCCTGCATGCCCGCATGCACTGCTGCTTCATTGACTCACCAGTATGGCTCGCCTGGCCTTTCCCAGAGAACGAGCTAACGGGCATGAAGGAGGCTGCATGCTCCAGGGTCCTGCTGCCTCGGCTGGCACTGTAGGGCTGAGGGCCTGGTTAACGGTGCCAGGCAGTCACTGGGCTGGGTAGCTGACCCTCCCATGCACAGGCGCTCAGGGGCACTAGAGAGGGATCCTGCAAGCACCCAAATCACTCAGGCCAAGCATGTCTGGAGAGTCGCCTGCAATGTGCTATCTCCCCAGTTTTCCCTCTCTTCAGTATCAGCTTCTCTGGGAACACGAGGGCTGCATCTCAGCCACTCTGTGTAGGTGCAGGAAGTAAGGGGGTGGGGGGTGCTGCAGCACCCCCCGATTTTATATGGGGCTGCCAGCCCCACACGCAGGGCTCCAGTCCCTGGCTTTGGTCCCAAAGGCCGGACCCATGCCCCAGCTGCTGGCTCTGTGCCAGGGTCCCTGCTTCTGGGCCTCCGCTCCCCAGCGCCGCAGGTGCTGGAGCCTGAAGGCTCAGTCTTGTAGTGGGTTGGGGGGGGGTCCTTTGGGGTCTGGAACACTGAAGGGGTTACTCCTAGGAGCCTGTTTAAAGGCCAGGGAATTGCACACACCCTGTAGATCCTCCACAGGGCAGCACAACTATCAGGAACTTCGTCCTCAACTCACCTCCAGCCAGCGGAGCGGAGCCCCGAAACGAAGACACTTCCCTGTCTGAGCAGGAGCCAGGAGAGACACATCCAGTGTGACAGCCAGGCAGAAAGCTGAGCTTGCCAGGCCTCATCAGACCTCCCAATTTGGAGCAAGAGCCTGGTTTGCTTTGTGGGCACCAGATCAGAAAAGACAGAACAGACACCCCCGCCCCCCCCCAGCAAGCCAAGCCCCAGGTCTCTGATATCTCGTCGCGGTGCCCTCTGGGGAAGGCAGGGGCTGGTGAGTGAGCTGCGATGCCCCCAGGGCACGGGCCCCTCCTTTCATCCTAGGGCTGACTGGGTGTCACAGCTGAACTGCTCAAAGGACAGGAACAGGTGGGCTCAAAACTGGGTGATGGACCCAGGAGGGTTTTCCTGCCTGTGATCTCCCCTCTTTATTGCTCAGAACATTACGACCCTCCGGCTCCCCTCAGCACAAACCACAAAGTGCTTCATTCATTTGGATGGGAGGCCAAACTGTGCCCAGGGGGTCCCATGGCGCTCTACCTGGGTGGCCGGCAGGTCCCCCTGCCTGGTAACTGGGCTGTGCCCTGCCTTAACCACTCCCAGTGTCGGTCTCTACCTTTCACTTGGAAGCAAAGAGCTTCTTTCTGCCATCGCAACACTCGTTGGGCCAGATCCTCAGCCGGCGTAACCTGGGCAGTTCCGTTAAGTGGAGCAACCTGGCCCTTGCTTTCCATTTTCTCACAGTTGGCCTCCAGATCGAGTCATTGGTGCATCCCAGGTGTGACATCGCAGAGTCCCTGGAGACCTTTCCTGGCCATCCAGCTTTAGGGAACATGTCAGGTATTTGGCAATGTCAAGCACTGACATATGTACATCCTCCCCTTTGTGTGCATATGGGGTCAGCACTTACGTACGTTACCGTATTCTCCGCATAGACATGGGGCCAGATCCAAAGCCACTGCAGCCACTGGGTTTTTCTATTGACTTCACTGGGCTCTGGATCAGGTCCCCGGAACTAAGAGGCAGATTCACTGGCTAGCTGCTCTACTCTACTTCCACAAAGTAGTGTGAATCCGCTCAGTGACCCAGTAACTGCTCCCTGAGCAGCAATCACCCATTAGCTCACTAACGGGAAGGAAATGATTCCAGCAACCTATTGCTAGAAAAACAGCTTCAAGGTCTGTTCTAGCTACTCACTGTAACGCGCGCCAGGCTGCTTTGTCCTTTCCCACTTGGCAAACACTGAGAGCTTCAAATGGGGCCCTGTCCCATGGGAAAAACCATGAGGTGATTGTGTAATGAAAGACTCACAATGCAGATGCACCAGGGCTGTATGTGTGTGTTAAGGTTGCACAGGGAACTTTAATGCTGGCATTTCCTAACTTCTGAGTGCTTGACTTTGTAAACTTGGTCTTTTAATGTCGTTTTTTGAATGTGTTACACAAAATGTTAGAGATTCTAGCCCTCATGGATGCAAACAAAAGCTTGAAAAGATGACCCAAGGGTAACTGATGCTTACCATGGCCTGAACCAACAGCTCCAGAACATGGGAAAAGCTACATTCATCTTAACTCTGAAACAAACCACCAGCCAAATGGGGGAGGGGACACAGTGTGGGTCAGGACAAACAGGAGCCCCAGATTGCTTTAATTCAGCCCTACCTGCGTGGCTAGGGACCCAAACCCAGCAGCACCAAACTAGGGCACCATGAATGGGAAGTGAAATTGACTATAAACAAGATGTGAAACTGACCAGTCCAAGTTCTATTTTCCTAAGACAAGTGAAGTGTAAAGCACAAACTGCCCAGTGGTGAAAAGTAAGAATGGATTTTAATCTTCTTGCTCGTTTAACGAGCTGAGGAGTCATCAGAAAGCCAGAGGAGGAACTGAGAGGCTTGAGGATTTCTCTCTTGACATTGTCCCTTTAATTTTTATGTTCTGCCAATATATTCGTCCCTGCCACCAGCATTGCTCAGGAGTCAGAGAAACTCCAGGGGTGAGAATGTGCATGGAACCCATCAAAGCCAAGGGGGTGCCGTGGCGATACAGCAGGAGCCAGCGCCACGCTTGCTAGTTCACTCCTGTGTCAGAGCCAGGTGGCGAGGGGGAATCTTGGGCCAAATTTGGCCTGGTGTAACAATTCCAGTGAAGCTAATGGAGTTACACAAGGGATACCTTTGTCCCTATGTGTTTATATAGGGCTTACAAAATTAAATTAAATTGACTAAATTGGAGCTCAAGGTTAAGGTCAAACATTTTTGGGCCGAGGTGAGTGGCTTTTCAAACATGGAACTTGGAGAACCTTCCTCATCAGCCTGCCATGACTTTAATGCAAGTCCCGTTCAGGCCCTGAAATGCAGCCGCTCCTCTCCTAGATGGACCAGCAGGCTGGGGCCCAAAGCTAGCATTGCACAGCACAGGCTGGGCTGGGCCAGCAGAGAGAACAGCCCTTGACCTCCCTGGCTATTGTTACGCTTGTTCCCCCCCATGAGCGTGTGTGGACGCAGGAGGGAGAAACCGCAAGACACAAACAGTCCTGCTGACTCCAAATTAAACTCAAGACTCTACGGAGTGCTCAGCAGCCGTTTATGCCTTTCCTGAGCTTATCAGAGCGTTTTAAGGCTCAAGCAGTGTTCTCAGAAGGTATTAAAGTGATTGCTTTCAGCGCACACAATTAGGGTTCTGCTGGGCTTTGACAACAGCAGCAGCTCCCCCCTCTCCACCGTGGCACCTTCTTACAGCAGCCATGTCAAGGAGCTTTCAGAGGAGGTTTAATTACTGCAGGGCTGAGGTGAGAGGAAAAGCAAGGGGCAGTGCTGCCTACAGGACGGAGCATGAGAGGCTGCAAACTCCTGAGTGCCCTGGCTTCGCTGCTGACTCTGGGTTACCACAGGCAAGAGGGTGCCTAGCCAACTCCAGTGTGCCATGGGGGAGAGAGGGGCACAGGGAGCGTGCCCAGCCCTTGTGCACTTGTCCAGGGCTCAGGCATCATGCCCCATGGCAGCTCCTAGAACTAGATAAGTTCCTGGAGGATCAGTCCATCAATGGCTATTAGCTTGGGATGGTGTCCCGAGCCTCTGTTTGCCAGAAGCTGGGAATGGGCGACAGGGGATGGATCACTTGATGATTCCCTGTTCTGTTCATTCCCTCTGGGGCACCTGGCATCGGCCACTGTCGGACGACAGGATACTGGGCTGGATGGACCTTTGGTCTGACCCAGTCTGGCCTCACTTATGGGGCCCAAGACGAATGTCCCTGCCAGGGACGGCCTCTCCCAAAGGTGTGGGGAAGGTGCTTTTCTCAGCACACCTAGACCCGGCAGGACACCGAGGAAAGAGCTGATGCAAAGGGCTCCCTGAAGAATGCCCAGGTCTGCTTCAAGCACAAGCCCACAGGAACAGGGCCCCTATACACCCCCCCAAAAGGGGGTCGTTCCTTTCCTGGGTTCTTCACAAGCTGGATGAAGGCAACAGCCTCTTTGCTGGGAGCTGGGCCCAGGGACAACGGCGCTGTTCTCACCTCAGCTGTGCAGCCCCTTGCTCCAGGCTGGCTCCTGCCTTCCCAGGAGAGGGGCTGACACTGATGAGAGGCTTTGCTGGTTCAGATCCAGGGTACGGGGCCAACTACAGGGCAGGAGCTGTTTGCAAACTCTGCATCTGGACTCTAATCCCCCCTTCTCCCTCCCGACGGGAGGCTGTTCAGCTCTGGCCAGGGTGGGGGTGGCGGCTTAGGACCCAGCTGCAGGGTGAGAGCAAGCCAGCATCCAAGCAGCCACACACACTTGCCTGCCCTCAGGACCTGAATTTTTACCCTGTGCCAGGCATCTCCTGTGAAGCAGGTGAGACAGACAGACAGGCTGGAGGGCCACTCAGATGCTGAATTCAGTTTCACCCCTTATGCTGATGGCAGGAGGGATTTTCAAAAGCACCCAGGTTAAGACCCCAAACCCCATGGAAAGTCAGTGGGAAATTCCTGTGCTCCTAACTCACTTAGGACCTTTGGAAAATCTCCCCTGTAACTCTTAAATACAAGCATCTTGCTGGTTCCAGTCCAGGTAGCTCCAGGCCAGGAGGTCTCTGCCTCCCACAAGCTCCTGTGCTGCCTCACTATTCCCCCCACCTAAAACCCCGCAGGGAGAATCCCGAGCCCCTGAACTTGCCCTGGTTCTTCAGCCCATTTTGATGCTGCTGGGCAGTGGTTTTTTAGAGCTGCCATAAAGTGAAGGTGTCCTGTAGCCAGAGCACGGGCTCTGCCTTCACTCCAGCTGGGGCTGGTCAGCAGTGGGAGGGAGATGCAGACTCACTACCTGGCACTCGTCCCCGCCGTGGTGTTAAGCAGATTTCATGACAGTAGAATAGTGAATTTCAAAGCTACTCTAGAGCCCAGCTGGGCCCGGACAAGCCAGATTTAGGCTTGGCGTCCTCCCTTGGCAACTGATTTGTTTTCCAGTGTACTGGTTCCTAGGGGTATTTTTTAATAGACTTAAGTGGTGCCGACAAGGCACATGGAACAGGCTAAGCCAGAGAACAATCTGGTGAGTTTTGGAGGGAACCCAACAGCAGTAAAACAAAACAAAACAAAACAAAACCCGACATCAAACTACCCACTCCCCCACACTGAGTCGCTGGAGAACAGCGAGAATTGTCCCAGACCAAGGGGCCCTTTGAAAGCCATTTCCCGGTCTCTGCTCTGCGGCTGAGCCCTGCCGCAGGAATGCACATCACGCCTTGGCCTGGCCCAAGTCCTTTTCACGCAGGATTCTGAGCACAGCTCTCCTCCCAAGGTCCCGCCGATGGCGAGATCTGGCTGCCTCTTACCAGCTGAAAGCTCTAAAAGCTGCTGCTTACTGGGGACTGCAACGAACGGGGCAGAGCTCAGCCCTGGATCAGGAGGGAGGAGGTTTAGAAAGGCTGGGCTGATACCTGCAGACCCTAGTGCTGAGCTGAGGCGACGGCAGGAGAAGATAGATGTGCCCCCCCCCCCGGCCTGGAATTCAGTCATCTCTGGGATCTGCTGAGTCACCCTTTGAAGAGCATGGAGAGGAGTTCATGTGGCTGAAAACGCATTCCTGGGAGGGGGCCTTCGGGAGCTGCTCAGTATCTGGGGTGGGTGATCGTCATTAAAAGCCTCTGGAATCACCTCCAGAGTATCTGAGCCAGGGCAGCCTGGCATCCTGCAGGGACTCTCTTCTGCTGATGACAAAGGCAGGAGCGGGACCAGCCCAAACACCCTGGGGAGGCGGTGGGGGGGACTTTTCTGGCTACCTATCCCTGCTGTCCATCCATCCCTCCAGAGTTCTAGTTCCCACTCTGCATGTGGGAGGGGAGCCTGGGGCACACTCAGCGCTGCCTTGTGCTCTGACAGCTGTCCCATGTTCTGCTGCCTCCTGCGGATCCTCTCCCTGCTCTCCACCGTAAGGGTGTGGGGCAGGAAATTCTGGCCTCTCCTTGGATTCTCTGTCTGCAGAGTACTCGGTGCGATGGGGCGTCCACAACAGAAATATACAGGTGACAAGGCCAAATCCCCACCAGCTGTAAATTGGTGCCACTGGAGTTCACAGCAGCAGGGAATTTGACCCCAAACCTTTCCTAATTTGGGACAACAATTGCCTTCAGCGGCAGTTTCCTGGAGTAACAGATCTTGAAAGAGACAGTGTCAATTACATTACAACTGCCACTGCCTCTGCCTGCTAGCATCAGCGTTCGAGGCCCTGGCGCCGCACAGACAGCTAGCGAGAGACAGTCCTTGCCCCAGACTGACATGGCAGGAGGAGGCTGGGAGGGAAAACAGAGGCAGAGAGGGAACTGATTTTCCCAGCTCATGCAGCCAGTTTGTGGGACAGTCAGGACTAGGCCAGGTCTCCTGCCAGCACCGTGCCCTACCCTGCGCCTGGAGACATGCTTGGCGGTGGGGGAGGAGAGTCATGAGAAAATGGCCTGTTTTCGAACCAGCCCCAGCGCTGCCCCTGCGGTTCCGTGTCCTCCTGCACAACAGCCAGGGTGTGAAACTGACTCACAGGACTTTGCCCACGAAACTGATCAAACTGCAGGACGTAAACCCACAGCGAGGCAGAGAAAAGCAAGGGAGGCTGCGAGCTGCTCGGCGGGAACGATCTGAGGGGTTATTAATAACACAGCCATGGGAGTTATTTTCAAGTTTTTCATCTTGACAGTGTTGCTTTGAAGGGAGCCCGTTTCTAAGTGCAAACCATTAGCGTGGGGTGGGCAGCTCAGACACCAGATCCCTTTTATTTAAGCAAAAGCATCAGGAAGAAAAACAAAGGTTCTGTCGGCAGATCAAAGGGCTGTTCCACCCTTCCCCATTCTCCAAGCCTGCCGCAAAGGGAGTGGCGCCCAGAGAGCGTCGCGGCAGGAACATGCGAGCGTGGAGCTGATACCTGTCCCAGTGCTATGTGCGGGTTGTCACTAATATTACTGGAGATCGGAAGGCTAAATAAATCTCCTTCCTTTGGGCGTAAACTGGGCAGGAAGGTCCCATAACCCACCAACATGCCTTCCTGCAGCACAGCCACCCCCCTGTGCTGCGTGGGGGGAAACAAGGGCCCCCACCCTGCTGGCAGCTACGGGGATCCTGCCAGCGGGCTTCTGCTGATCAGCAGGCAGGTTAGACCCCAGCCTGAGTGGCTGAGAACTGGGCTGGGACTCAGCAGATCTGGAGCCAGCTGGTGCCACAGACTCCCTCTGTGATCTTAGACTAGTCACTTCACCCTTCTGTGCCTCAGTTTCCCCATTTGTAAAGTGGGACAAACGATACTTCCCTATCTCCCAGGGATGGGTGCCAGGTGCTCAGACACTGGAGGCCACAGAAAAGGATCAAGGAGGGTCCCGTGGGGCTGTGGATCAGGTCCCAGGGGAGGTGGGCAGGATCAGGGTTGCCCATGCAGAGCAGACTAGGAAGGCAGGGCTCTTGCCAAGGTGACCTGCTTTAGCTGCATCTTTAGCACCCAGCAAAGCTCTTACCAGCTCAGTAGGGAACACACCCCGCAGGGGACACGCCTCGCGACATGGCACTGAAATGTTTCACGTCCTAGTGCCGGCCGAGACCACGCAGGGCCAAAGGGCTCCGGGCACACGGTGCTTTACACAGCAGGGACAGCCCTGGGCTGCAGCCCGGAGCAATAGGGATGGGCTCAGGGAGAGGGGGCAGATCTGCTTCACTTGCCCACTGGAGACGGGCGCTGGCACTCGCTGTGGGGAGCCTCTGCTCAGGGAGCGAGAAGGGCTCAGCTTTCCACAGTCATTTGATGTACTAGCCGTGCAGCGCAGCACTCACCGGCAACCCCACGATGACGACCAGCCAGCGCTCACTGGCAACCCGACGATGACAACAAGCCGGTGCACACCAGCCACCCCACAATGACAACCCAACGCACACCAGCAATCCCACAATAACGACAACCCAATGCACACAACCCAGTGCTCATCGGCAACCCCACAACGATGACAACCCAGCGCTCACCGGCAACCCCACAACAACGACAACACAGCGCTCACCAGCAACCCTACAACAGCTGAAGGGAAGACGGCTTTCAGGGCCATTTAAGCCCCCGAGTTAAAGGGCTGGGCGCTCAGCTGCCGTACGTTACGTGAACAACCACACAGTGCTGTCAGCTATCCCCAGCCGGCAGCTTGTTTATAAAGGATTATTTGGACCCAACTCCCAGTCAGATATTTGGCTGTTTGTGAGTCTGGCCGAGAGGTGCTGGGAAACGTAATCCTCCTCCAGGAGCCCAGTGATTTGGGAAGCTGGCAAGGAGCAGGTTCCTGCGGAAGGGGGAGCCTGGGACGAGGAGGGATGGGGCGTGCGTGTTACACCATGGCTGGAGTTGACGTACTTGCAAGCCCTGGGCCATGGGACCTCGAGATGTACAGGAGTGTTTGTGTCCAAATGACGGATTGTGAAGTGTCAGGGGAAGCAGATGAACACGGCGGAGGAGAAGTGATCTATTAGCAGCAGCTTGTAACTAGCGCTGGGGGGCAGGGTGAGGAGAGCCGAGACAGGCAGAGGGAGGGGTGGGGGCACTGGAGACAAGCCTAGAAGCCTGGGCAGCCCTGGCAGGGTACAAGGATCAGGCAGTTCCTATGGAAGGGCGGGGCGTGATCACTGAGCTGCCCCACAGGGAAAGGCCCAAGAGGGATGTCAGGGACCAGAACTGCCCCTCGATCCTGTCCTGCAGCCCCCCGCCCCCCAAGAGGTGAAGGGGAAGTGCTGCCAGAGAAGCACTGTCAGGGGTAGTGTTTCACTCCCCTCGCACGTGGCCCGCTGCAGGAGAGAAAGTGATCCCCAGCGGCCATCCTGCAGGGCCCCTCTGGAGCTCTCAACGCACAATGACCCGCCGTGCTGTGGGGACAGGGCCTTGCTCTTTGCACTGTGGTGTGGCTGGATGGTCACAGGACACCGTGTGACACCAGGAGAAGGCTCTCACCTGCATTGGTACCTGCCTGGGGTGAGGGTAGGGGGGATGCAGCCCCCTGCACGGAGGGTCCGTAATGAGCGTTGAGGGGTCGGTCCAGCAGGGAAAGTGGCTGGCCCTTCTGCCTCTGAAGGCAGTGGTGAGTGGCTAGTACCCAGGGGCTCACCTGCCTGATGGAGGGGCATTTGCTCAGTGTCGGCTGGGTACAGGCCATGGCGGAATAACCTCCCCAGCCAGGTCCTTCTCTGGCCATAACCCAGCCTGCTGGGGCAGGGGGCTGAGCATCTCCCTGCTGTGGAGGCGGCCGGGTGCAGGGCTTTGCGGGTTCGCTGAGACACCCTCCCTGCCCTCCCTCACAGCGCTTGTGGAGCCTCAGTCCTGGGATCCAGGCAGATCTGGCAGCCACCTCCCCGGGATCTGTCCTGATGGATTCGCTCCTTGGAGCACATTCCCCGGCTGGGGAGAGCGAATCCCAGGCCCTGCTGACACGGAGACTGGCTGTGTGGCCTGGCGGGAGCCGAGCTTGGGATCTGTCCTGATGGATTCACTCCTTGGAACATGTTCCCTGGCCAGGAAGAGTGAATCCCAGGCCCTGCCGACACAGAGACCGGCCATGTGGCTTGGCGGGAGCCTCCCCCAGAGTCTGTCCTGATGGATTCTCTCTTTGGAGCACATTCCCTGGCCAGGGAGAGCGAATCCCAGGCCCTGCCGACATGGAGACCGGCCGTGTGGCTTGGCGGGAGCCTCCCCCGGGGTCTGTCCTGATGGATTCTCTCTTTGGAGCACATTCCCTGGCCAGGGAGAGCAAATCCCAGGCCCTGCACACAGAGACCGGCGTGTGCCTGGTGGGACTGAGCCTGGGTCTCCTGGCAAGCAGCGCGATCCAGTCCTGCCAGAGCAGAGATTAGGCCCGCGCTGCAGAGCCACTCCCAGCCAGGCGAAGGCGCAGCAGCCACAGGGGCATGGACTCACCAACTCTGAATGTGTGTGGGAACCCGGCAACAAGTGAATCCACCCTGGACAGATGCAGTGACCCATGTCATAGAATCATAGAATCAAGAATCAAAGTTGGAAGGGACCTCACGAGGTCATCTAGTCCAACCCCCTGCTAAAAGCAGGACCATTTTCCCTAAATAATCCCAGCCACGGGTGCGGCTAGCCAGACTTTAAATAGCTCTAAAGATGGAGATTCTATCACCTCCATAGGTAACCCATTCCAATACTTCACCACTCTCCTAGTCAGAAGTTTTTCTAATATCCAGCTCGACTTCCGCAGCTGCAACTTCAAACCATTGCTCTTGTTCTGTCTCCGTTCACCACTGAGAACAGCCTAGCTCCCTCCTCCTTGGAGCATCCCTTCAAGTAGTTGAAGTTGCTATCAAATCCCCCCTTAGTCCTCTTCTGCAGCTAAATAAGCCCAGTTCCTTCAGTCTCTCTTCATAAGTCATATGCTCTAGTCCTCTAATCATTTTGTTGCCCCGCTGGACTCTCTCAATTGTTCCATGTCTTTTTTTAGTGTGGCGCCCAAAACTGGACACAATATTCCAATCGCCTCACCAGTGCCGAATAAGGGGAATAATCACATCCTCGATCTGCTGGCAACACTTCCTCCTAATACAGCCAGTATGCTATTAGCCTTTTTGGCTACAAGAGCACACTGTAGGCTCGTGTTCAACTTTTCCATCTACCTAACCCCAAGATCCTTTTCTCAGCACTGCACTTAGCCAAACAGTCCCGCCTGTAGCAGTGCATGGGGTTTTTCTGTCCTAAGTGCAGGACTTTGCACTTGTCCTTGTTGAACTTCATGAGGTTTCTTGTGGCCCACTTCTCCAATTTGTCAATTCTCCTGATCCTATCCCTGCCTCCACGTGTCCACCACTCCCCCAACTTTTGTCATCTGCAAATTTACTTAATGTGCAAGCTATCCCTCATCAAGATCATTAATGAAGACATTGAATAGAACGGGCCCTAACAGACCCCTGGGCACACCACTTGTTACTGGTTGCCAACTAGAGAGTGTGCCATTGATACCTACCCGCTGGCCGTTGATTAAACCAATTTTCTATCCACTTCACAGTCCATTCCTCCAACCCATACTTCCTTAGTTTGCTGATGAGAATGCTTGTGGGAAACCGTGTCAAAAGCCTTACTAAAGTCAAGTATACAACATCAACAGCTTTGCCCCATCCACAAGTCCAGTCATCTCATTGTGAAAGCAATCAGGTTGGTCAGGCATGATTTACCCTTGGTAATCCATGCTGACTGCTTCTGATCACTTTTTCCCTCTAGTGTTCAGGATGGATTCTTCAGCACCTGCTCCATGATTTTCCAGGGATTAGTTGAGACTGATTGGTCTGTAGTTCCTGGATCTTCCTTTTTCCCTTCTTAAAGATAGGTACTATATTGCTTTCTTCCAGTCCTCTGGGACCTCTCCTGTTCGCCATGAATTTTCAAAAGATAATGGTCAACGGCTCTGCAATCACATCAGCTAACTCCTCAGCACCCTCGGATGTCACGGAGTCACTGGTGATGCTCTGGAACTGCTCCCCACAAAGCCAGTCAGGACCTTGTGAGCCTCCTCTCCCTTGGAGCAGACTTGTTCGGCAAGACGCTCACACTCTTCATCTCCTGGGTCTCTCCTTGGAGCATTCAGCATCATCTGCCCCTCCATGCGCTTCCCACAGCGAGCCCACCCCAGTGGGGTCCTGGGGAAGCCACAGGGTCCTGCACCCCCACTTCGCAGTCAGACGTGACTCTCAGCCAGCCAGTCAAACAGAGGTTTATTCGATGACAGGAACGGGATCTAAAACCGAGCTTGTAGGCATAGCGAACGGGACCCCTCGGCTGGGTCCATTCTGGGGGGCAGTGGCCAGACCCCCAGGTCTGCACTTCACTCCTTGTCCCCAGGCAGCTCCAGACTCACAACCCCCTCCAGCCCCTCCTCTCTGCTCAGCCCCGTTTCCGGGCCAGGAGGTCACCTGATTTCTTTGTCTCCAACATCTTCAGTTGGCACCTTTGCAGGGGAGGGGCCCAGGCCATCAGTTGCTAGGAGACAGAGTGCCAGGCATTTAGTTGCACTGGCCCCTTCCTCTGTAGCAATCACACACCCTTATCCCACCACCTAGATACTTAAGAACTGCCTAGGGGACACTGAGGCACCAACACAGTATTCAGAGCAAACATTAAGAACATTCCCAGTTCGCCACATCCCATTGCAAGGAACAATCCCCTCACTCCCTGCAGGGGCTGCGGGTTAGCAGGGACCCCAGGAAATGACTCTATTCTTCCCTAGCAGAACAGGCTTTGTCTGCTGAAGATCCAGTTCTCTGTCACTGCAGGCCAAAGCCCATGGCCCTTGTCTCCTTTCCCTGCTGGAGAAGAGCCTCGCACCCGGCAGGCTGGAGCCAGGGATGCCCTGTCGGGACGAGCTCTGGTTTGACCCCGTTCCAGCTGCCACTGCCTGGGACGGTGGTAAGCAAATGAGGACTGGAGGCCAGGTCCCCGCGCACTCGCTCCCCAGGCTGAGCTAGTCCCGTCTCCTTGCTGGCCCTAGCACGGCTACTCCAGGTCCCCGGCACAGTCACCACCCTCCCCGACAGCCTCAGAGACCACTCGTTCCGACCATTCCCAGCCTCCAGCTCTCCCAGCCACCCTGGCTGTGCGGTTCAATGGTGCTGCTGTGGTGCTGTGTGGGGACCTCTCTCCGTGACCTCACTGCCGGTACTGCTGCAGGCTCGGATCCCGGCTCCCCCAGCAGCTGGGCGGTGGGCGGGAGAGAAACATTGCTGCCTATTGTATTAAAAATAATCCAGCCGAGTGGAAAGTCATTACAGGTAAGTGTGACAGCTGGGGGAATGAACGAGCCCATCTATCAGCGCCTGACAAGCGCCTCCTTTGTTCCTGGCTGGGTCCTTAAGCCTTTGCGGCTCAGAAACCTCTGCGCTCATTAGGTGCTTTCACACCGCGAGGCACTACAGCACACCCAGCCTGGCCAGGAGCTGGGGCCAGTCGAACCAGACTTGGGCCCGGGCATTGCCATCCCCATGTGCCATCTCTTGGCTGACTGGGTCAGCGGCACCTACTCTGTGCAGGAAGGCTGCGTTCCCTCGGCTTGTGGTACCCGCAGTGCCCGGTAGGCTCGACCCCGGAACTCACCGCCACTTGGGGGAGGGGAAGCCCAAAGCACCACTCATGAACGCCAGGAGACGACGAGTGTGTTAGGAACCTGCCCTCATACACCAACCCTGCGCCTGCTGCACAGGTCTCATCACGGCCTGCGGCGAGCCAGGGCCAGCCGAGAGCAGCCGATGGCATGTGTGGGGAACCCTTCGGCAGGGGAGGAAAGTGTTTCCCCAGCCAGATCTTCCAACTGGGCTTTGCAGCATGTTGCAAGGGGGATGGGGACATTGTTCTGAGGACAGATCAACAGCCCCTGAGCTCCACCACCCGCTTCAGGGAGTTTCTTCCGCAGGGGGCGTCTCCCTTGCACACCTGGGGGCTCATCGCACAAAATTCTGCACATGGAACAAGAGCGGGAGAAGAGGGGACAGACTGAGCCCCTGTGTGCTGCCCACATCCTTTCAGCAACACCCCCAAAGCACTAGAGCTGAGTGAAGAGGCACATTAATGCCCAGTCAATATAGCAACAGCTTAGAAAAGGCCCCAGTGCTTTAGCTGCTGCTACCAAATGAGCAACGAGGACAGAAGTCAAAGCATGCTGAGCCAAACCTCCCCAGCCGCTGCCGTCCCGTGCCTGGCGGCAGAATGGATGCAGGCAGGCAGAGCCCAGGAGAAAGTCGGGTTTATTGACTGATTTCAGTTTCTTTCCAGCTCCCTGCTGGACACGGCACTACAGCTCTTCTAACGGAAGCCCGAATGCACCACCACCATCTAAGTGCTTTGCCCCATTTTATCCACATGGGGCCAGTGTGACACAAGCGCCCCAGGCGTCTGGCCCCAGCTCCCCCCAACCCCAGTGACACGTCAGCAAAGCCACCCTGCCTGGACACTCTGTCCAGACCCGAAACGCTCTGCAACACACACCAGGCAGGGCCGGCACTTCCATTTAGGTGACCTAGGTGGTTGCCTAGGGCACCAGGATTTGGGAGGGCGGCATTTTGCGGCCCTTGGTGGCAATTTGGTGGCAGGGGGGTCCTTCCACGCTCCAGGTCTTCAGTGGCAATTCTGCAGCGGGTCCTTCACTCACTCCGGGACCCGCTGCCGAAGTGCCCCAAAGACTGGGAGCGCGGAAGGACCCCCCCACCGCAGAATTGCCGCCAATGACCGGGACCGCCGAAGGACCCCCGCCTAGAGCACCAAAAACCCTGGCACCGTTCCTGGCACCAGGTCAGAGCCCTCCACAGGAGTTCAGTTCAGCACTACCAGCTCACAGGACGTCTCAGGCCGAGGGAAGGCACAGGGCAATGTCGCAGGGTACAACCAATCCCACGAGAATACCTGGGGTTAGGGTGGGTCGCAGGCTAACATTCATTCGGTCCCGGTCGATCACAGCACACCGAGTTGGTCCCGGTGATACGGTAATAACCAGGGCCTGAGTCTTTCCCTGGGAGTTCCTGGATGGAAGGGGGGATATGGGCCGTCGTGGGACAGTGCGGCCTCTGGGAAGTTATCTCCTCGGGCACGGTGAAGCCAGAAGGGGAGGTTTGGTGCTTACCTTGATCTCCACCTTGGGGCTGGGGCTGGGGCTGGGCGGCAGAGCCTGGGGAGAGAACAGAGACGAGTGTGACAATCCAAAGACAAGCTGTGCTCAGGAGGGAGAAGGGGGTTTCTAGGGTTTGAGATCACAGACCCGAGGGCCGCCTGGTTGAGTATCCGATGGTGGCAGCACCAGGTGCTGCAGAGGAAGGTGTAGGGATCCTGCAGGGGAAGATGGGGGATCTGCCCCCAAGCAGGTCTCCTCCCAACCCCCAGTGATTAGAGATTGGCTCTCAGACGACCTGTGAAGCTCAAGGGCAGGAGAGTTCAGGGAGTGACTGTACCGGGGGGCTCAGATACCCAGGGGATGGGCCCGACGCAGAACAGCTTAGAAGAGCAAGCGAATGTAAACTTTCTCATGCATATTCATGAGCTTCCTCTTACATTTCCTCAGCCCTGTTCTGGACAATGAGAGACACCCCCTCGCCCTGCCCCCCCTACTCCTGGCTTCCACATGGACATGGTCTCTCATATACGGTCAGCCCCTGGCCACGCAGGCAACAAGCACAGCAACTCCTCCAGCACCAGCACGCAGAAGGAGCTGGGGGAAACCAGTCTCACGGCCCTAGGAGTGAGCGCAGTCCCAGCTCAGTGACAAACAGGGTCACTAGGGACCAGGGCAAGGCCCTGGAAGGCTGCCCTGATGCTGACAATCCAGCTGACTGGCTACTCCCCTTCCCAACATAACAGCCCTGACAAGCCCCCAGTGACCAACCCCGCAAGTTCCCCGTGTGACGAACTAGGAATGTTCTTGAGGTATTCTTTGAATACTGGGTGGGGTGCAGCGCCTTCTGGGTTTAATATACCCAAAGAGGGATGAGTGTAGCCTACCAGACACCAAGGCCCCTTCCTGCAGCCCCTGGATTGCCCTGCAAGTCAGGAGCATGCTTGGCTCCCTTTGGCCTGGGAGAGCTCAACTGATCAGTGCCCAAGAGCTTTAGGCCCCTGAAGATGTAGCTAGGCGCCTACCTGATTTTTTAGGCACCGAACGACCCTGGAGAATCTGGCCCCAGGACACCATGTTCAGAGGTTGCTAGTCAGCAGCGTCCAAAGAGACCTCTGCAAACGCTCGCTGCCTGGCTGTCCCCCTCCACTCACGGGCAGCAGATGTGCACTTCAGGTCCCCTTGGCAGGAACCGGTGCAGGGTGGTAACAGTCAGCGCTTGTCTGAGCGGCCTGTGGGAGATGGTCTCAGAGCAGCCTCTGGGGAAAACACTCCACCGCAGCATTGACGAGCTGAGCACCAGCAGCACTCTGCGGAGCCCTGCGAGGATGAGGTCAGCAGCCAGCCCACATGGCTGCTGCCCTTGTCCTGCCTCTAACCCCCCACCCTCCGCATCCCGAGCTTTGCTCACAGCAGCAGACGAGCCAGGGTGACCAGCCGTCCAGACGATGCAGAGCAAGGCGGCCCAAGAAGGTTACCTGAAAGGCCAGGGTCCAGGGAGCAGGCAGGTGCGGCTCGACCTAGGATTGTGGTGGAGGAACAGGGGAATGGTCTGGCATCACCAAGGTCAGCAAGAGCCACAAGCTGCCCAAACCGGCCCTCCCCAGAGAGTGGAGTGGTGGGAGGGGCAGCAGGAGGCAGCATGTAACAGAGAACAATTCAACCTGGCTACGCTGCAGCTGAACTCCGGGTCTGCGGCAGCATTAGCACAGGGCAGTTATTTATCCCCCCATCGCCCTGCCAGGCACTGCTGAAAATAATTATCAGCCCTCCTCATCTGTAAAGAGGATTACAAGTGGTTAACTCCATTTACAGAGGCTTTGTTGTGTCGGTTTTCCCCAGGCCGCTGCGCAAGGAGATTTCCACACAGTCACTCACGCCTCTTTTAGCGGGTTGTCTTCTGGAGGTAACTGGGTTTTGGAAGAGGCTGTTTAAAATGCGTAACCTGCCTTGTAAACAAAACCAAGCCAGCACCTGCTGAGCAGAGCAAACACCGGTTCCCTCAAAGAAGGATTCCCCCATCCTGCTGCTGGAGAGATGCGGCAGCCCAAGCACCCTCAGCATGCAGCAGCAGGGAGTGCCATGGCTAGCAAGCCCAGTGACAAGGGCCATGCTGACCCCTTGGCAGATGGTTGGGTCTGGGCCGTTGAGAGCACCAGGGGTTTTGCCGCCAAGCCTGGAGGCGTCTCACCCGTATCCTGGGAAATGCCAGGGGACAAGTCCTGGATACCCAACATCACCCACTTGGTGTCAGGGGAGTGGGAGTGGAGTGACGCTGGAGTGGCTGGGAGCAGAGTCTGGCCCGACGGCTTTTAGAGCATTTGCCAGGCTCGGTGAGTGAGCTGCTGCCGGGTGTTAGCCTGGCCCCAGCACCCCACTGGGTGAGGGGGTGTGTGGGTGCTTCACTAATCAGTGCCTGGGTCTGAGGGCAGGTGCAAGCTGGCAGCCTGGGGACTGCGGTGACCTCTGTCTGCAAACTGGAACAGCATTGGTAGGACAGGCTGTCTGCCCACCCCCAGCTGCTCTGCATCAACTCCAGCCTGGAGGTGCCCTCTCCCCGCGCCCCCACCCCCATGGCCTGGGCCTCTGGTAGCCACCAGGGAACACCACAGGTGTGGCTGCGGACACCTATGTGTGACACCGGTTCCTTCTTCAAGGAGGCTCTCGAGTTCCTTGGGTGAGGTGTGTAGCTGTGCAGGGGATCGCCCAGAGCTCCCACCTGACCTCCAACCCCCCACCCTCTTCATGGGGCGTCGGAGGCTTTTCTTGCACTCAGCCCGAGCGACTGGTCACCTGTTCTGAGCCCAGGCACTAGAGAAGCCACCATTGTACTGTCCCCTCATCCAGCTGGGGAGGAAACCGAGCACGCCCCCCAATGCACTAGAACACACGTTTCAAACCCAGTGCAGCCCCTGGAGGTTAACTGCCCCCCATCTCCCCAGAGACCGATCTGCTTTTATTCTCCTTGAGGCTGGTGCTCAGACTTGGCCCCCACCAGTCTCCAGTGCAGCCCATTCTCCTGCTAGCACAAACAGGGAAAGGTGAGTTTTATTCCCCAGCAGGTGAATCTGGGGAACACCTGCAGGGCACCTCTGCCACCTCTCCAGCCTGGCACTCAGCAACCAGGGCACCTGCCCAAGCTTCCAACTGCACAAAAGCATAGAGCACACAAGCACCCTCCTATGCACAGGTGTTCATGCACGCAATGCCCATCTGAGTGTGCTCATCTTCAGGGAAACAAACAGCTACCCTCGTGTGTGCACGTGTGCACACACACACACACACACACACATCAGACAGCAGCATCTATTTTGGAACACCAAAGCACTTCATGGGGCTGTAAAAAGAGCAAACTCCAGAATTAGCATGCAGAAGAGCCGGTCTTCTAACGCAAACTCTTTTGCAGAGCAAGCCGCAGGGAGAGGGGGACCTGCACACCCTGAAGACTGGGGGAAAGGCCTTGGTCTGAGGGAGCTCAGCAGGGCTTGCAATGCCCATGAGTGGTGCTAAAAGCAACACTGCACAGCCTTTACAAGAGGGGGATGGGAGGCGGGGAAGGCATATTCCAGGAACTGTTCCTGGAATATGCAGGAGGACTGAGGTGGCTGAGTCACAAACTAGCACCCCATGCAAGCTGCCTTCACTGGATCCTGACCCCCTGGTATTCCAGCCCTGGGTTTCCAACATACAGCTCAGCTGGGGCCCTTCAATCCCAAGCCGCAGCCCCTTGTTATCCCAGCCCTGGGCTCCCCATATACAGCTTGGCTGATGCCCTCCTTGTTGGTGTCACTAAGCATAACCCTAAGTAACTCGGGAGGGTGGAAGGCCACAAGGGTATGGAGCCTTCCTGGTTTTAGGCGTTAGCAGACAAGAGTCCCTCCATGTTTGCACTTTAATCAACCTAAAAGGCCTGGTGTAACAGCCGTTATCAGTTGCAACAGTTCTAACTGGTCTAAAGCAGAAATAATGAGGCCTGTGCACCTTTAGCAGAAGGACAAGATAACTTGCAGAAGGAAAACTTACTAACGAGTTGCCTTGGCCAAGATTACTTAATGCACCTGCGCTTACGTAACTGCTACAGGGGGGGGGGGGCGGAGAAGAAAGAGAAAAAAAACTTATAAAAAGGGAAAAGCTGCTTGTGTAGGTGTGCTGGATCTGAGGCGTGCTAAGTTTCCCAGCCCCGCTTTGAGATCTCACATAAACTTTGCTTGCTTCTCCACCCTGGTGTGTTTAGTGGCACGAAGCACTCTGGGCACGAACCACTGTTGCTTGCCTAGGGCACCCTCTGTGTCTGCAACATCCTGGCCCACAGCTCCCTGCTATTCCAGTACTGGGCATCCCAAACACAACTCTGCCAACACCCCTCGGTCCCAACGTGCAGCCTCTCCCCACTATCCCAGTGCTAGGACTGCCCCCTGGCCCACACCTGTGTGGATGCCTGCAGCTTTCCCACTCCAGCCAGCTCTGCATTGTGCACCTGTGTGACAAACTGGGAATGTTCTTAATGTTTTCTCTGAATACTGTGCTGGTGCCTCAGTGTCCCCTATTAAGTTCTTAAGTATCTAGGTGGTGGAATAAGGGTTTGTGATTGCTGCAGAGGAAGGGGCCAGTGCACCTAAATGCCTGACCCTCTGTCTCCTAGCAACTGATGGCCTGGGCCCCTCCCCTGCAAAGGTGCCAACTGAAGGTGATGGAGACAAATAGGTCAGGTGACCTCCTGGCCCGGGGAAAGGAGCTGAGCAGAGAGGAGGGGCTGGAGGGGGTTGTTAGTTGGGAGCTTGCTGGGGATGAGGAGTGAAGTGCAGACCTGGGGGTCTGGCTCACTGCCCCCCCCTCCCCCGCAGAATGGACCTGGCCGAGGGGTCCGGTTTGCTGTATCTATAAAGCTCTGTTTTAGACCCTGTTCCTGTCATCGAATAAATCTCTCTTTTACTGGCTGGCTAAGAGTCACGTCTGACTGCAAAGTGGGGGTGCAGGACTCTGTGGCTTCCCCAGGACCCCACTGGGGTGGGCTCGCTGTGGGAAGCGCACGGAGGGGCGGAGGATGCTGAATGCTCCAAGGAGAGACCCAGGAGGTGAAGACGTATGAGCTTCTTGTCCTGAACAAGTCTGCTCCAAGGGAGAGGAGGCTCCCCAAAGTCCTGACTGGCTTGGTGGGGAGCAGTTCCAGAGGATCGCCCGGGGACTCCGTGACACTGACCCAGGGAAGGCCAGCAATCTCAGCAATCATTACCTCATCTCAGACGTGCACTTTTTATTCCGCTTTGCTTTGCCCCAGGAGTCCCCATTCAAAGTTTTACTCTATTGTTCTTAGCACAAACCAAATCCACTACAATGCTTGAGATTAACCCAAACCTAGTGGACTAGAAGCTCCAACAACAGCAGCTGGGTGCACGACAAAGCTGCAGCATGTAAGCAATTAACAAAGCAGCAGTAATGACATGAAGTAGCTACCCAAACACACCTGGCTTCCCAAAGGCAGCCAAAGGATTTCTGTCCCCCACTTTGCAGATAGGGAAACAAATTCAGAAAGTATAAGTGGCGTATCCCAATTCACACACAACTCCTGGGCTGAGCTGGGCACAGAAACCAAGAATCTTGTTATCCAAAACTTGCTGTAGCTACTCACCATCTCCACACAGCCCCCAAACCATACAGACAGCTGGCTGCAGGGAGCAGCACTCTTCCCATGCAGAGGGAACACCAATTCACAAGTTGTCAGCACCTAACTGCCTTCCAGCCAACCACAGCTGTTCCAGCATATGCTTTGCCTTCCCAAGGATGTTTGCTGGCTTGCAAAGTAAACATAGGCAACCAGATTTCCCAAGTATGTGGCTATTATTACCCAGAATACACTGGGGCACATGCAGAAATTATTTTATGCACAAATTGTCCATTGGCCACCAGGAATTGCAGTCCTCTGTATAATGAGGTCCATCACTAGCCAATACCAACCTGCTGCTTGACTTTCCTTGGCTTGCTGGAGGAGACAATGCATGGACTGGTCTCCCCAGTAACTCTGAACTGTGAACAGCTTTCCCAGTGGCAGCGGTGGGGGAGGCTGTAGTGTAGATAAGGTGCAGGGAGTTTTGCTTCCCTGTTGTTGGCTCCAGTTACAAGAGCTCTTTCTACACCCCTGTCTCCACCATTGTTACCAGCAGGAGACTGATTGGCCAATTTCCCAGTGCAGAAGCCTCCCTCCCCCCCCCGACATTCTCTGGATCTGCATACAAATGAGTTCAAATTACATCCTGAATGCTGTACCTCTGCAGTGCTACTGATGGGATTCGGATCCTGCTGTGGGGATCAGGGGAGGGGCATGGGGTGATGCCAAAGGCAACGGAGAGGGAGCTGGCCATTGGTCCCCAGGTTCCCCTCAAGGCAGCCCCAAGGTGGAAGAAGAGCCCCTGGACATGGGGGAAAGAGAAAAGCGGGATAGGCAGCAGGACACTGGAGTTCTTCAGATTCCTTGGGAGACTCTGGTGCTGGGGAAAGGGGCCGGACTGACAAGCCGAGCGAATGGCACTGGGCAGGTGCAGCCTGGGTGGTGCCAGGGCAGGCCCTGCTCATGTGAACAGAGGGGCCATCACCAGGGGTGAGAGGGTGATGGGAGCCTGGCTAGCTAGTGCCCTGGCACTGCTGGGGAGCACGTCTCTGCACCTTAACGAGGTGCCACCCAAACACACGTTCCAGTGCTAGGAATGTTCCAGGAGCGATGGATCAAGCTGCACCCCACCTGCCGCCAGCACTGCCAGCCCCCGTGTTCTCGAGGGCAGCCCCTGAGGGAAGTGCTCCCTGCCTCCTCCCACTACCCCCTGCCCGCCATGGGGCCGGTCCCCGTTGAGCCCAAAGGAGCAGTTTCCTTGTTTTCTAACTGACCCAGTAAATCAGGGACCTGTTTCCCTGACAGACCCATGGGCCTGACCTGGGACCTGGGGCAGCAGCTCTGGTCCCAGGCCCCTGGTCTTTGTGGGAGGCTCCGAGGGCAGACGTGGTGTGAAATCCTACAAGCAAGCCCCTCTGGGTTGCGTCTCGCCTCCAGGAGGCCAGGTCCCTATGCCCCATGGCTCTGGGGAGTCCCTGGCTGCTCCCACCATTCCGGGACTGCTCCATGACCCAGGAGAAGGATTCCTTCGTGACCCTGACGTCTGGGCAACGAGGAAGATGCCCCAGTTAGCCCCAGGGCAGCTGTGGGATGCGAGTCCCAGAATCAGAGCTGGGGAGTGGGGGCGGTTTGGGGGTTCAGTGATGGAAGCAGCAGGCCCCCTGCTGGCAGCCCCTTCCCATGAGGGTGATTTTCTGAGCAGGAAAGCCGGCTCGAAGGGGTGGGCAGAGCTTGGCTTTAATAAACACAGCCCAATGGCTGCACGGCACAGCCTGGGCGCCTCTCACTGGCCTGCTCCCTTGTAGCAAGGGCAGCTCCCTGCCTCCCCTAGCTGCAAGAGGCCCAGTCCCTGCAGGCCACTCCTCTCTCCAGAAGGGCTAGGAAGGAGCATGGGGCCTTTGGGGTGGAGGAGGTTTAACCCTTCATTGAGCCTGACCCACAGGATCTGCACCCATCTGAGTGCCCAGTCGGATCAGAGTGAATCAGCATAACCGACAGGCAAGCTCAGGGCATCCCGCTTCGCAATGGTCCCATGCTGCCTGCACAGCACCTCCTGCTGGGAAAGGATGGGACAGGGAGCGCCCCAACCCATTCCCTGCAGTCCCTCCTGCTGGGCCTGGGTAGACAGGAAATGCTTACAGCCAACCTAGAATGCATCAGGCATTAGTCATGTGATGCTAATCCCTGGAATCACTAACGTGTCCCCAAGAGAAAACGTTTTCCCAGGCTTGGTTATTCTCCTGTTTCGAATGGGAACAGACTGCTCCACGCAGGCACGGCCCTTCCCCTCAGGTTTGCCAGTGCAGGGCCCAGGCCTTCATTTGTAATGAAACAGGTGCCGGGGCCCAAACATTTATGTGCTGGGGCTCAAGCAATGTTTTTACACTCATAACTGATGCAGCAAGGCCAGAGGTGCCAGGGCTCTGAGCTGCCAGGCCTGGAGGTGCTTGGGCTATGAACCACCAGGCCCAGAGGTGCCAGTTTCTGAACTGCCAGGCCCAGAGGTGCCGGGGCTCTGAACCGCCAGGCCCGGAGGTGCCAGGGCTCTGAACCGCCAGGCCCGGAGGTGCCGGGGCTCTGCACCGCCAGGCTTGGAGGTGCTGGGGCTCTGAACTGCTGAGTCTAGAAGCACTGGAACTCAGCCCTGCCAAGCTCTGGCACAAATTACGCTCTGGCTGGGAGGGTTAATGAGAGATGAAAGCACAATGGTGCTGCTGGGGGAGACCTGCTGTGCCAGCAGCAAGAGCACAGAGCTTGGACCGGGACCTCACTTCACTGTTTAAAACGGCTCAACCCAGGTCTCTCTGCCAGCCAGGCTGAACCTCGAGGGCCCTTCCCCCCAGGCAAAGATCTCACTGATCTCAGTACAGAGACCCCCATCCTGCATCCAACCACCTGGGCAGATTCCTGCATTCCTGTGGAGCTGCCCCTGTACGTCCCACTTTAGGACCGGGGTTTAGTAGGGACAGCAGGGTGAGAGAGAGATGGACGTTTGCTTTCAGTGTAATATATGGAGCCAGGCCCAGCCACGCTGGCTGCTTTCTGCTGGGTGCTGCTCAGGCTGGTGGCAGGACCTGGCTGCTGGTTTTTAACTTGGTGGTTGCCCACTTCATAGATTCCAAGGCCAGAGGGGAGCATTGTGCTGCATCTGACCTCCTGGACGGCACCGGCCAGAGTCCTGCCCCCAATTATCAGCAATAGTAAATAGACATCATGGAAAGACACAACCCACTTTTCACCTTTGCTTTGCTGCCAGCGCCTGTTTCCCAAAATGCAGGCAGGTGTGCTCCTGGGCGCTGGGCTGGGCTCCCCCTTCTCTGGAGTTGTGTTTCTCTTGCCCCAGGTGCCTGTGCTGGCAGTCGGCTTGGGTTTTCTGCTGCATGGCTCATTGCTGCTGGGCTACGGCATAGGAAGATCAGGCCACGGGGAGAGCAGTGGCACCATATGGTACCCTGTGCAATTATTGGTGTGTGTTTCCTGAGATGCTGTTTGCAGGCACTGCTTGTAAATCGTTGTCGGAACAGCCTGGACGATTGTTTGGCCCATTCCGGGTCTGTGTGTTTCCGTTTCTGAGACATAGGAGAAGCTGCTGCGGGAAGGGAGGGGCATCCTTGCAAGGGGTGAGCAGGCAGAGGAGATCACCAGCTTAATTCCTGATTAGGGGTAATAAAGAATCACCCAGCTGCTCTGTTTCAGTCTGAGCCGGTGATTTGTCAGTGAGAGACAGAGACGTGGCAGCAGCAGCAACGTAATTGACTCTAATAGAGATTTTGTGGAGTGACATCCCAGCCGGAGCCAGAGCCGAGTTGTGTTTGCACATGTGCTGGGCATGTCAGACACCTGTAGTGGCCATTTGCCACACTCGGCCAGCCTGGGCTGTACTGTGTAGACTGGATATTTCAGGTGTTGGGACATGTGAAAAGATGCCTGATTTGCCTGGAAAGGAAAGCGAACAGCCAGGTGAAAAGCTGAGCCAGCGACCTGATCAGGTGAACAACCTGGTCAACCGGCCAATCAGGTAAACAACTGGGTTAGCAAATGAATCTTAGTGCTGGCAGGAAAGTGTTTACACAATAAATAATGAATAACTTGGTTACAATGTAGTTAAGGTGAGCACCTGAATGAGGTGATGCACTTGCACTTAACCCTTGCCAAGCCCTGTTTCAGTCAACTGATCACTTAAACCACATACTTCAGCTCCAGAACCTGCACATCCTGGGTAGCAGGGAAAAGAACTGGCCAACGTGGGCGATTTGGACAATCCTACAGCAGCCGAAATGGGCATGCACGTCCTTCCTTTCGGGATAACCTTGCCACCCTGCTGCTGCTGCTGGCCCATTTTCTGAACTGATGCTAAAGCAGACGGTTCGCACCCCTGGGGCAGGGTCTCCAGCCTGAGCTGTGCAGGAGGTGGGGCTAGATGCTCAGGCTGGTCCCTTCTGGCCTGGAGTCTATGAAGCCGTGCAGTGTTTGGGGGCAGTTTCCTCCCTGCACTGTGTGAGTTCAGGTTCGTCAGAAGGTCTGACATACCCAGGCCTGCCCTTCGGGGAGTCACAGCCCAACTGGAAGCAGGAAGCACCGAACATCTCCTGGGAAGCCCAGGCACGCGGTGTAGATTTACAGCCCTTGGAGGGGTCCATATTTCATTCCCCTTCTCAGAGCCACTCAGTTCTGCTCCCCTGACTATGCCTCCTCGGGTTGCGACACCGATAGCAGCCAGCAGGAAGCTGCTTTGCCCTCTGGGATATTTGGTGTCTGGGGTCACCAGCGACACCATCCATCTGGAGTGAGGCCCTGAAAGGCTGATCAGACACAAACACTCGTTTGCTTTTTAGATCAGGCTTTGTCCCATCACACCATTAGAACAGAGAAGTGGAAGTCAGGACTCCTGGGTTCTATTCCCGGCTCTCCCTCTCACACCTGCGACCTGGAGTGAGTCACATGACCTCTATGCCATTGATTACCTGGCCATGGGCAATCGCACACTAGGGTTGCCAATTTTGGTTGGACATATTCCTGGAGATTTAATCACATGACATAATCTTTAATTAAAGATTAATTCCTGGAGACTCCAGCCCAGTCCTGGAGGGTTGGCAACCGTATCACATGCTCTTCTGTTGTGATGCCTGCAAACCAAAGTCAGTGGTTTGGCAGCTGGTGCACTGTGCCTGCTGCTCGTCATCTCACTATTCCCTTATGCGCCTCCAATCCTAGATCGACCTGTTGTCTCTCCTTTGATTCTTAGCTGGAAGCTCCTTGGGTCAGGGGCTCCTGGGTCTGTAGACGTGCAGCGCCTGGCACCGTGAGACCCTGCGCCCTGACTGGGGCTGCTGGGCACTACTACAATAGTGCTGCTGTCACTGGCCCCAGGTGGAAGGTTCTGGCGTGATCGCTGGGGCAGAGCCCGGGTCTCTATTTGCCTTTGCACGGCACTCGGCACAATACGGCTCTGACCCTGACTGGAGTTGCTGAGTGCTGCTGTCATATACACACGAAATTAAGGATCATTGTTCTCATTAATACTCTGTATTATTAATGCTTTTTCTGCTTGAAACCCACGGGCAGGTTCCATGGTGATCAGTGAAGCAAACCCTGTCATTGCTGCGTCAGCTGTAATCGCTGTGTAATTGATTCCCTTGGATTTGCTGCATATGCTCTGGGCTGTCCCCACACCATAAAATGGGAGATTTCTGCTTGCCTGGCTTCACCCTTTTGCAAACTCCTTCACTGCGGGGTAAAGGCAAGTGTCACCAGGGACGTCCGCACACTGCTCCAGGGGGATCAGCCATATCGGTGCCGACCCTAGGATGTGACCTCGGTTTGACTGGCACACACACCTAGATTGCCCTGTGATATGAGTGGCTGGAAGCTATTGGGGGTGGGGGAAGACTTTGTGTCCTCATGGCTTTTACAGAGCAGCATGCACCTTGCCTGTCTGTGCCATGCATTATTAAACAGATAAGACTGCAGCCCCTCTGTATTTTTCCTGCCTGGCCTTTGCTGCTCAGGAAGTGGGTTCTTTGAGCAGATATTTCTCTCTGAAATTCCCTGCAAAGCTCAAGCTGTGGATCTGGAATTGCTGCAGGTACAGATGATTCTCTTAATGGGTTTCTGACTTGACAGGTTTCTTCTAGGTTCTTTCCTTATCCCTACCCCGCATGGTATAAATTCCGTTTCCCATTAAAGAGCCGTAACGCTTTCAGCCCAATTCCCTGGCTCCTCCTGGCCTTACCCACACAGCAGGTTCTTATGGCATTCACATCTCTAATGCGGTACAGAAACGCACACCTGCCCCGCGCCAGCCCATCAGTATTTATAGCCGGCGCATACACATGTGCACAATGCCTTGCAGAGAAGTCGGGGAAGGAACTGTGAGCAGAATACCAGGAGCCACTTACTTATTTCTCTGCATCCGACACAGGGTCTCTCTGGCGACCTCGCACTGCAGAGCTCCTCTCCCAGCCCTGGCCCACCTCTCCGGTCCCCAAACAGCCCTGAGACGCTTCAAACACCCACCGACATCAACAGCCAGGCTTTGAGACCTGCTTTTGTGGAAAAGCAACAATCCAGACGGCTCCTCGGGGAAGGGTGCGGATAAAGCACCTGGTTCACCTGCCCCACCCTGGCCCGCAGCTTGGTTGCTTGACACCCCTTTTGGTGTCTGTATCTTGCTTTGCACAAGAGGATCTCCAAGGGCTCTGCAAACATTACCAGTAACTCAGGCTGAGATTGTCCAAGCTGCCTGCTGGGAGGTGGATGCGTGGTTCCTGCTTGATTTTGGTTGCCAGTGGGCACCCAAATGGTAATGGGGCCACCACATGCCCTGGCCAGCTTCAGCTTCACCCTCATGGGAACCTCACAGGGCTGCTGTAATTATCCCCCTTTTGCAGGTGAGGAAACTGAGGCGCAGAAAGACAGGCAGTGACTTGCCCAGGACCATATGGCAAATCACCAATAGAGCCAGGAGTGGTCACTGCCAGGCCCTGCTTCTCTTACCCCTGGCCAACCCCCTGCCCCATCAGAGAACTGTCCCTGAATCTGAGTGACCATCTGAGCTGATCGCTGGAAGCTGAGCTTTGGGTTGGGACACACTTTGATTTTGATGCCACCAGAAGCCATGTCCTGCCAGTGTTTTCCCCCAGGGGCAGTGCAGGTAGCACAGAGCCCTCTCAGGATGGCTTCCACCACATGCCAAGATGTGGCAATTCTGCCAGGAGGACTGGCGCCAGGTTGCCAGCTGCACGGAGAGGAAGGCTGCCCCAATGCTTAGCCCAGAGCTAACTGCTATGGGAATCAGTGGAAGTTAGGAGCCTACACAACACCCAGCCCTTAGTCTTTCTCAGCTTCTGTAGAAATGAGGATGCTAGCAGGGCCAGAGCCCTTGAGGGTGCAGGGGGAAATACCCTACAGGTTGTGCTCTCACATACCAGGGGAATGGGGCTGGTAAGTACCAGGTATATGGGGGATGGGAGAGCAGAATGGTGTGGGAGGAATGGCACAGTTTGCAAAGGCAGTAGCAGGACCATGGAAGGGATGGTCAGATACTACAATGAGGGGCACAGTACCATACCTAGATGGAGAAAGGGAGACCCACGAACAAGGGAAGGGGGAGGTAGGCAGGTAAATGTCGAGCTCACTGGAGGCCAAGAATTTAACAAGATCCCAAAAGGGATTAGCTGGTTCTATGGGTATCATAACGCAGGACAAACATCCTGGCAGGGTGACTAGATCACCTGCTTCAGGGGGTGTCAATCTCCAACTCTTGGAGACCTGAATGAGGGCAGGTTTTCCCTGCTGCTGGGGTGGGTTCTTAGATCTTCTGCAGCTCTCAGTGCTGGGCATCGTGGGAGCTGGGAGCTGGGCTAGACAAGCCCAGGGTCTGATCCAAGCCGGTCATCCCTCAGTCCCTCACTGCTGCCCACCACTAAGGCTGGCCAGAAATTTCCCATTCAATCTTTTCTCCACCAAGTGTCACTTTCCTTGCAAATCACTGACTGTGTCAGAAAACTGCCCCCTTTCTGTTTGTTCAATTTTTGGTTTTCAGCAGTTTTGGGCCCCAGATATTTCAGTTTGGGGGTTTTCAATGAAAAGTCAAAAATGTCCAGGGGAACCCCCCGTTTCTGCCCAGCCCTTGTGCTGTGCGCATAGAAAACACCCTAATTCTTCTGCTGTAAAGCCTTAGGGTGAGGTTCCAGACCCACTGTCCATCACCAGGAGAGAAGGAGAAGGGAGTCTGGGTTTTCTAGGAGCCCAGAGGCCCAGCACTGATTTCTGTGGGGGCACCCGCTTTGTAGTTTTCTTGTTGAGCTCTGCGTGCAGGCAACGCCTCTGCGGTTCCTGCCAGCCCCTGGGGCACTGCGCTTACCCTGGCAGCTGACTGCACCTCGCTTCCTGGCATTTGTGCTTCTTGGTTCATTGCCGGGAAAGATGTTTGTAGGGAGAAGGATGGCTGGTTCCCCCAGCCCGAGGGAGGTGAGCGAGGTGCCAGCGACAGGCAGGAGAGGTGCATGCAGTGCAGAGGATCACACAGGGGATTGGGGAAGCTGCTGCACCTACCTTTCCTTGTCTCTCCAGCCAGGCGTCCGTTTGCCTTCGGGACACTAACACGACCGCTCCTCCTCACTGGGGCAGAGCATGTCAGGGGCAGCCTGCGCCCTAGAGAGGAGAGAAGGGGAGGACAAGGTAAAGGGAGCTGGGCAACTTCTTCCAACCCCTCATCCCCAGGACAGATCCGTTAGCTCCATACCATGGCAGGAGCATAACTCACACTGTGTGCAAAGCAGCCCAGGTGCAGCAGCAGGCTGCAGAGCACATGTGGCTCCTATGGCTTTGTGCTGTCTCTCTCAGGATGGCATCTCATTATTTCCCAAAGCTCCCCCACCCCCAGCATCTCTGCTTCAGCCACTCTACCAGGCACAGGTCCCTGACATTGGGTGGGCCCCCACGTTTACATTGAGCCCCCTCCTTCTCCTAGGTCAATATTGGTGCCTTCCTGGAGATGGAGGACTGGGCTTTCCCCATGCCAGGGATCTACTACCAGGAGCTCCCGCCCCCACCCCACTCTTTCTCCCTCTGTCAGAGGGAAAGTTCCCAGCCCCAGAGCACTCTGCTAAGCTGGAGTTAAAGCTTACAGCCTGGGGGAAAGGCCCTGACAAGAGCCTGGCAGGTCTACAAAATAGAAGGAAGCTGGGAAAGCCGGAGACCAGATTCCATTCAAAGTAAAGCAGAACCTTTGATGTGTGGAGCTGCTGTGTTCAGATGGCTGCCCTCCCCCCTTGGCCCCAGCGGTAACAGCTGCAGCCCATCCCCGCACTGCTCCCCTTCAGACTCCTTGGGAGAACGGATGAGTTTTGGATCAAGGTCTTTCTCTGAGGCCTTGAAGAAGGGGCAGCACGTCCTCAGCGTGGCATGGTGGCTGCTCTTGCAGGGAGAGCACCGCCAACTCACCTCTGCCCACCCTCTGCTTTCTCCGGGAACAGTTCCTGCCCCGCATGTTACAAGAGATGCCGCGTCGCATAGCTTGTGGGCAGGACGCTGAGAAGGGGCACTCCCAGCACAGCTCTCAGAGCACTTCCAGACTCATGCCTTCCGCTTATGAAGGGTGCCCGCACTACGGGAGCTTGGCACTGGGTTCGCTTCACCAGTTTCAAGCTAGGTAAGTTGCCTGGCTGTAAGTCCCACTGTCTCCCATTGCAGCCCATCTCAACTGGGGATCTCCCTGCCCTGGCCCAAATATCCCCTATGGCGAGCACTGGGAATTGTGCTGCATCACTGGTTAAATGCTCTAATTTAATGGCCTGGACCTAGGAGACTTGCAGGTGCTGTTATTACTAGTTCAGTGTTCAATTACACTCGTCTAACTGGTGGCACCTGGGACCACACTGATGTGTAAGGAATGATGGCTGTCAGGAGGCTACATGGCTGAGCAGGGATTTGTAAAACCAGAAAGCTGCCTGGCTTTTCTCTCAGTGATGAAGAGAAACAATCTTTAGTGATGGCCTTGGGTTCCACCCCAGTCCCCCCAGGGCAGAGTTAAATCAATTTGGGTGTTTTAACCATGTATTTGCAGACATTCAAATACTTGGGCTTCTTTGACATTTAATATTAACTCTGACTTTCCTGGCTTTCTAAACATCGTTTTTTAAATAATAACATTACTGTTAGTTAAAAAAAAAATACCAAGAATGTTGTTGGTTTTTAACAAATAAAAACATCCCCAGTATGTCACTGATAGGTCCTTCCAACTCTAGTGCCAACTTCATGAGGTTCTTTGTCAGGGAATTGCCTTAGGGCTTTCAGTGTTTGTGATGGGAAGACACTCAAACGAGTCTTCAGTGATAAGGGTCTACAAACAGGTACCAAGATCCTGGTTTACAAGGCAGTTGTCATCCCCACCCTTCTCTATGAGAGTGAGACATGGGTAACCTACAGATGCCATTTCAAGTGGTTCCAGCAGCGCTGCCTCAGGAGGATTCTCAGGATCAACTGGGAAGAGTGACGCACTAACACCAACGTTCTCTCTGCAGCCAACATCAGCAGTGTAGAAGCACTGGTCATGAAACACCAGCTCCGCTGGGCTGGTCACTGTGTACGCAGGCCTGACACTCGCTTCCCGAAGCAAGTGCTCTTTTCTCCATTAAGTCAGGGAAGAAGAGCTCCCGGAGGGCAGTGGAAGCATTTCAAAGACATACTGAAAGTACATCGTACAAAGGGAGATATCAACCCAACAAACTGGGAAGACTCGGCGCGGAACAGAACACGGTGGCACCACACCAAACACCAAGCCACAGCTCACTTTGACAACAGACGTGCTCATGAGACAGAGACGTGACAAAGGAGGAAAGAAAGGGCACAATGCTCCAGGCAACAACTACGTCTCCTCCAAGATCACAGCTGTCACTTCTGTGGGAAAATCTGCAGGGCACGAATTGGCCTCCACAGCCAATTAAAAACAGCAAGGAACCCCCTTGGCAGACATCATTCTCGCATCGAGGGACAGCTGAAGAAGAAGAGAAGTTTGTGACAAGCAGTGGGAGACAGGGGCGACAAAATGGGAACGTTTTGGTACTACTTTTTATGAATCCTGTGTGTGCTACGGGGCAAGTCTCCACTTAAAACACTGCCGCGGCTAGGTGGAGAGAGCTCTCCTGTCGGGGTAGCTAAGCCACCCTCCCGCCCCCCGAGAGGCGGTAGCTATGGTGACTGGAGAAGCCCTCCTGCTGCCATAGCGCTGTCCACAGCTACAGCGCTCAGTGATGGGGATTTTTCACACCCCGGAGCAATAACTTTTGAGTGTAGACCTGGCCTGAGTTTGCCTGTGGGGAAGTGCAAGAGATGTGGGGGTGAGGGTGTTACTAATGGTCTGGGGAGGACCGAATGGGTCATTACAGGACTGGCTGAGGCCCACCCAGAGCAGTGGAAAATCTGAGAAGACAATGAAACCCATGAGGGGCTGAATGCTGACGCCGAGCAACCAATCACCAAGAGGAAGGCGATTTCCCCACCTCTCAGGAGGGAAGGTGAGTGGATGCCAGACTGGGAGGTGTCAGGGCATCGGGATCAGAGTGGGCTTTTGGAAGAGGCTGAGCTGCTCTCACCTTGGTCTGACAACAGGATGGAGCCTGCATTCGAAAGGACTGCAGCGGGTTGCTCTGATTTGACCAGCTGGACTCTGTCCTCACCTTTATTTTTCTGTGCTAACCTACACTCCCAGTGCTACCTTCCAGCTGACTCATAAATCCTTCTCTGCTTTGAAGCCACTGCCTGTTGTCACTACAGATACTTGTTGAGGTCCCTGAAGAGTGTAACAGTCTCTGACTGGGGTCTGTCTCACTTGGGCTTGCCAGGCAGAGCTCATGGGGTGAAGCCGGAGGTGGCTCAGCCTGAGGTGGTGAGGCCACAGGGCATACCCTGAAGGAAGAGTGGGACTTCTTGCTACACAGCAGGGCTCTTCCAAGGGACTGTTTAAAAGCTAGGGTGCAGCACAGATCTTGTGACTCCGAGGATAGGCCGGGGGAGTGCGGGGGGGAAGCTGTGTTTGCACAAGGCCGAAATCAGGGTGTTGACAATTTCTCCTGCTTGCACAGCCACTGCAGCTCAGCACAGGTATCTGGAGCAATCATTTTGTGTCTCCTCCTATCAGCGTGACATTTGTTGTGACATGATGCTAAGCAGCAAGGCCGCTCTCTGCAGGGAGGCTCCCTGGTGGAGGGGTGGAGTGACTCCAGACACCAAAGGGGCCGTCTGCAGCAGCCAGTGTAGAAGATAAGTGAGGAGCCTTGGCCTACACATTCACATGTGGCCAGTGATTTGGGTGGCACCATGTTTCAGCCCCAATGTGAGACTACTCGGGGGAGCCTTGATTTCCCAACGGCAGATGCTCAGCCCCTTTGTGGTGCTGGGCCCCCAAAATGGAGGCACCTTAGATCACTAGGAACTAGGCCCTGGAGAGTAAGTGACTCAGAAGCAACTGGCACCTTTTCTGCTGAGTGACAATATGCACAAACACTGAGCGGCAGCCCACAAGCGGTAAGAGCAGCGGGGCTGCATGGCCCCGGGGACCTGCACTGTCACAGCAGCTTTTGCTCTGCATGGTGACAGAGCCGCATGAAACACCTGCCAGAGCTGATGGGCTTTTTAGCACCAGGAAAGTGGAAATGGGATTGTGGTTCCTGGAGCAGAGTTTTCAGCCCCAAGGTATCTATGGGCTGTTGCTTTCACATGCTCGCTGGGGTGGTAGGGCTGGAGGCACCGCAGATATGGTGCTCAGTCCCTTAAGAGGAAACAGCATCTCAGGTTATCCAGGTGAGACTCTGGCTGTTGGGGGAATGGTCGGGGAGGGGCAGCAGGTGCTGATGGGAATGGAAACGAGTCACCCTCAGCTGATGAGAATAGAGGCTGTGGCCTGTCAGGGTACATGGTGAGGGGTGTGGACAGGGGGAACCACAGGGAGCCCATTCACAGGGGAGGCCTTGGCTGGGAAGGGAGCCCTGAATGGGATGAGGGAGGAGGGCTGATGAGGACTCTGAGATGGAAGTGGTACCACTGCAGGAGCCACTGACTGATCCCTTCTCCCCATTGTCCCTCTCACCCCAGAAGTGGCCCTTCCAGGGCAGAGCCAAGGTAGATTCCTGGGACGTAGGGGGTGTGTGTGAACCTCGCCCTGGTGCTGCCCGAACTGGGGACAAGCAAAGGGACTCAGACTCCAGGGTTGCCTATCTGCCACCTTCAGCCAGGACTAAAGTCATCTTTAAGGAAAGGGGGAGGAGTTTGGGGGGTCTCCAGGACCAATCTGGAGCTGGCTCCTCTCTTCCTTCATCGCTGCGTTGCAAGAGCGCATCATCACTGTGTCCTAGCAACATCACGGCCATTACCGTGGCAACGCACTGTGACATCACCCGCCAACTGGTTCTCTGAATGCTATGGAGAAATCTCCCAGGGCAAAACACTGGATTTAGCAACTCAAAGGAGACGAAAGAGGGCAGAGAAACAGCAAATGCCCAGAGTGGGAGGCCAGGCCGATGTTTCCACAGGGTTAGCCACGTTCCCCGGGAAGTGAAATATTCATCTGTAATGCAGCCACCAAGTCTTCTCTCCAGAGGGGGAAGAAATTCAGCAAATTGTAGATAAACAAATGGCCCAAGGGAGCAGAGGGAAAACATGTTTCAAAAGCTACTTCAGAGGAGCAATGGCTCTAATGGATAGGCGGCCGCACTTTGAAAGGCACCAAGGAACAGGGAGGAGGTGTTACGCTCCCACAGGCAGGAGACATCATTAAGGAGCTGGGCACAGCCACGGATTTGGTTACTGAGAAGACTCCATTGCAGCTTCCACCACTTCCATCTGTAGGAGGTCAAATTACTGTGCATGTAGCAGCGCTACAGAAGATGCTACCTACCTCCCAGGTTCCTTTCATTGTCCTTAGGGACCTGCCGGCTGCTGCCTCTTCCCGCCCCCGGGGCAAACTGCTCTTTAAAGTAGGGCGTGTTTGTCTTTTAAAACCTCTGCATTTTCAAAAAATTCAGCTCAGGGAGATGTGAGTGAGGAAAAGGGGCGAACGAACCACACAGGGAAGAAAACTTTGCACAGGGTCTTTCATGCCAGTCATCTTCACAAAACGCTTCCCCTGGGGGCAGAATATAGCTCTCCCAGTTGGAGCATTCGGGTGTGGGAAAGAGGGTTACAGATCAGCTAAGTTCTGGGGAAACGGCCTCCAATTAAAACACACCGTCTGCCTGCTCCGTATCCAGCCCATCCTTGGCCTGAAATCTTCCCCCATTTACTGCCGTGCATTGATGTCAAGGGACTGAATGGAGCAGGGGTTCTCAAACTGGGAGTCGGGACCGCTCAGAGGTCATAAGGTTATTACATGGGGTGTCACAAGCTGTCAGCCTCCACCCCAAACCCCGCTTTGCCTCCAGCATTTATAATGGTGTTAAATATATAAAAATGTGTTTTTAATTTATAAGTGGGTTCACACTAAGTGGCTTGCTACATGAAAGGGGTCACCAATACAAAAGTTTGAGAACCACTGGAATGGAGAGTGTCAGAGAGAGTGTCAAATAGTTCTCACCAGCATTTGTGATAGAGTGCATACGTTTATATGAACCTACCACATTTCTCTAGCCCCTTTTGTCTGGAGGGATCTCAAAGCACTTTATAAACTTTGTACATTCAACATCACTTACATGCAGTCACCTCTGGGGCCGAACAGTGACCATAAAACTCACGGTGCAGTGATGTCAAGGAGATGAAATTTGGACAAAGACAATGGGCTAGCAGCAAGCCTTATGCAAAAGTGCCCTGGGATCATGAACGGCCACATACAGCAGACAAAAGCTACGGGCTAAGGTCTCATCTGAGAGACTCCCAGGCAATGAACTGCTTGGTATTCAGGCTAGGATTTAGTCTCTCTAGGGTGTTGTGGAATATACAGAGCAAGGAAAGGGGGCGGCACAGAGGCAGCTTCCATTGGCTAGTGAAAGTTCCAAACTGTGCAGATATTCTGAACAACGGCCCGGCTGCTGGCACTCACTACATCGGTGCAGCTCCTCTGTGTTCAATGGGAACAGAGGTTGGCCAACGCTGGGCACTTTGAAAAGCCAATAAAAGAGACATGAAGCAGCAGGGACAAATGTCCTTTCAGCTCCCTGCGTCTCTCCCAAGTAGGGTGTCAGATGTCCCGATTTTATAGGGACAGTCCTGATTTTTGGGTCTTTTTCTTATATGGGCTCCTATTACCTCCCACCCCCTGTCCCGATTTCTCACTTTTGCTGTCTGGTCACCCTACTCCCAAGGACACTTCCAGGAGAAGTCATTCCAGGAGATTTGCCTGACGTCTCATCTGTGCTGAAAACTCTTGAATTTAAACACCAGCTTGTACCTGAACTTCTCAGGGTTTTTTTTTCTTCTTCTTAAAAAGGTTTGTGTTGTCTATACAGTAGGAAATGAGTGGAGGAAGCCAAGTGATCCATCTGGCTGATAAGAATCCCGTCACACCTTCACTCCTACCAAGTATCAGAGGAGTGACGCAATCGCCTAGGGCGCCAGGATTATTGGGAGGGGGGCGGCATTTTCCCGGAGGGGGTGGGGTGGCAGGCGGCTCTGGTTGACCTGCCGCAGTCGTTCCTGCCGAGGGTCCACTGGTCCCGCGGCTCCAGTGGAGCTGCTGCAGACATTTCTGCGGACGGTCCGCTGCTCCCGTGGCTCCAGTGGACCTCCCGCAGGCATGACTGCGGCAGGTCCACCGGAGCCAGGGGACCAGTGCGCGGGGCGGCGAAATGGCCGTGCACCTAGGGCGCTAAAAATACTAGTGCCGGTCCTGGACCCTCTGCAGGCACGCCTGCGGGAGGTCCACCGGAGCCGCAGGACCGGCGACCGGCAGAGCGCCCCCCGTGGCATGCCGCCGTGCTTGGGGCGGTGAAATGTCTAAAGCCGCCCCTGGCTGAGGACAAGGGCCCAGATGCGCTAGATCAGCAGTTCTCAAACTTTTGTACTGGTGACCCCTTTCACATAGCGATCCCCCTTATAAATTAAAAACACTTTTTTATATATTTAACATCATTGTAAATGCTGGCGGCAAAGCAGGGTTTGGAGTGGAGGCTGACAGCTCGCAACCTCCCATGTAATAACCTCGCGACCCCCTGAGGGGTACCGCCCCTCAGTGTGAGAACCCCCGCGCTAGACGCTGTACAACAATCAAGCTAGACACATGCCCTGCCTTGAGGAGTTCACAGTGGTAACACAATATAATGCAACGCAACAAGGAACTGAAGGGGTTGGTTCCTCCTGAACCTTTTGCTGCTTTCTAAAGAATATAAACTTCCCTGGAGGCAGTCTGGCCTTGCGGCTGGGCACTGGCCGGGGATCAGAGGACTTGGCCTCTACTCCTGCCACTGACCTGTTATGTGCCTTGGTCAAGTTCCTTCACTCTATTTGTCTCCTGCTTTTGTCTGTTTAAACTGAGCTCTTTGGACTGTCTCTTACTCTGCACACCGTTCCTAACATGCGGGAGCCCTGATCTCCGCTGAGCCTTCTCACGATTTGAAACTGTGATGACATTTCTTTTCTTTTTCCTGGTAGAGATCCTTGACAAAGAGCACTGAGTCTGCTCAATCAGCATGGCTGCCATGGGCTCCAAAACAACACTAGGGCATAGTTAAGGTGCGAAGTGCATTTCTCATCCACCTCTGGGAGGTGTTAACAGCTGTGTCTAGTTGGGATCATTTCAATACTAATGCTACAGCGCAAGGCAATCGAAGAAACAAACACTCAGCCCCAGCCAAGGACGATTTTGAAACATGTTGTTATGTGTCTGTCTGTCTTCAATGAGCTTTCTCCACCCTCTGCTACACAGGAAAATGAGCCCCTGGATTCCATCACTGACCCAGCTCTACTGGTGATAGCAATGGACAGAGCGCCAGCACTCTAAGCAAGCTTTCAACATCCACTAGTTCAAGTAATTCCGCCAGGGCTTAGCACTGACACAGCTGCTGGAGTACTGTTCGGGGGCTGGTCTCGTAGACACACACTGTTCTGCAAGCAGGAATGGACTGATGACCCACCAAGCCAGAGAACTTGTATCTCTGTCCTGGAGGATGGGCAAGTGGCTCCTTCTTTTAACCTGCACTCTACCTCTTAAGCCTGCACCCTACCTCTTAAGCTCCAGCAGATAGCTCTGAAAAACCCAGCATCAGATGCCCTCCCCAGCCAGGCCACCCATTTTGAAACTCAGAGCCAAATCCTGCTTGCCTTATTCACGCAAGTCAGCCAACCGGTACTGATGGACCTGCTCATGTGCGTTAGGCGGGCAGCTCGCCCTGCATAAAGCACTTTGTGTTCACACAACCTGCTTGTAAGAGCAGATGGCTCCCAATGTGCTCCCCAGCTCTTAACCCCGCTCCTCACTTCCCTGAGGGGCAGGGGGGAGTGCAGCAGAAATGATTGGGGGTTTGGATGGACTGGTTCATGAGGTGCAGGTGCAGCCTGGCTAGGAGGCAGATGGTAGGGGGGCAGGCGGAGTGTCTGGTAGTATCTGGAGATGTTGAATAAGGAGGGAGAGGAATTCCATGGGGGGTGTAGGGGGTCAGTGAGATACCGCTAAGAGGGAAAGGAGAATATAGGCTGCACACCAGGGAACCGCCTAAGAACGAAGCAAGTGGAGACGTCTCTTACAGTAAGAGGTGCGAGGTCCGTCAGCGGGGGTGGTTAGGACTGACTGCCTGGGCCAAGGAGCCATAGCTGCCTGTGCCAAAAACACAAGCAATGACGGGAGAAGTGTAATGGAGCAGGGGATGGACGACTCGCTTCCCTTTGGCTGCTCCGCTCACTGGGGCCCTGGTTTGTAGCAAGGCAGGACGTGTGTACAGAGCCCCCAGCTGCACTTCCCCAGTGTGCAAGGGCCTAATGCAAAACACGCTGACTTCGGCGGGACTCTATCTATTCAGCCAAACTGGCTTTCGATCAGGCCACACTCTTATCACTGCTGGCGAGACATGCAGCATCCTGGCCTGGCAAGAGCCATTTGTTAGATGGTCTTTGCCAGCAACCCCTTCTAAATGCAATAGGCACTTTCCTCTCCTGAGCCATGGGACAGCCCCATTGCCCCAGGGCCCCTTCCCCCTTGCAGTGCAGGCACCTGCCTTGATTGCCGGGAGCAGGAGCCATCCCTCCAAAGCTGGCATGTAGTTTCAGGAGGGTTTTTTGGGGGGAACTTCCCCTTGCAGCGCCCCAGGCCTCTTTGCAGGGAGAGACAAGGATTTCCCCTCCTTTCCCCATGCTCGGTTCAGCAATCCGGCTGGAAGCAGGCCCGGAAGCAAGCCCTGCCCTGGCGGCAGAGGGAGCGAAGCAGCGGTGCTGCCCTGGGGGTGGAGGGCGGGTTTCTGGGGAAATCCCGCACCATCTCCCCCACCCCCAGGATGCAGCTTGTCCTTCTCCCGTTGCTATTCTTTACCCTGCTTACATAAGAGGGCGGGGGAAGGGAGCCCCGTGTATCCATTGTTTCAGTTCCCCGGCCCTGCAGGCTGGGAGCCCTGGGGATAGTGCCAGGCTCCCCCCAGAATAACCCGCCCTGCTGTCAATCGGCGCGGGGGATGGAGGCGTGACGGGGGGCTGCTGCGCCCCGGGTTAGCCCCGAGCCGGCGGGAGAGCCGGGCCCCAAGCCGACCCAATAGGCCGGTTCCCGGCGCCCGCTGCTGCCGGCGCGGGCGGGCGGGAGCCGGGTCGGTTGCCGGCGCTTCCGGGGGCGCGGGAGCGTCCGCGCCGCGTTCGCTGTAAGCCCGCGGCAGCCGGCCGGGCGCTCGGGGCAGCGGGAAGCGAGCAGACAAAGAGCGGTAACGAACTGGAGGCCGGGCGCGGAGCTGCGTGGGGCGGGGCGGTTGCGGGCGGGTTGCGCGCTGCCGGAAGTCTGTGCACCAATCCGCGCCCCGCCCGGCAAAGGGGGGCGCTGGGAGCGCCGCCCTGGGCGCGCGGCGGCGCGGAGAGCGGGCGCCTGGGCGGGTGGCGGGGCCGGAGCCCGCGGGCGGGGGGGCGCGCGGAAGGCCCGCGGGCGGGGCGCGGGGCTGGATGAAGTTTGGGCCGCGATGGGTTTAGCCCGGAGCTGCCGGGAGAGCCGCCCCCTCCCTGGGACCTGCGGAGCGCACGGGCGGGGGCTCAGCCCAGAGTGTCTTCTGCTCCCCTCACCAGAACCCGGACGGGCCGCCTCAGCCGGCGGGGGTGTCACTGTCCCGCCCCGGGCGGGGAGCAGGGACCTTCCCCTGCCGGTGTCTCCACAGGCCCCTTCGGGGAGCGCTGCTGCGGCTTGGCAGCGCCTAAGTCCGTCCTATTCCGGGTACCCTAATCAACAGAGAAGCAGGAAGTTTGTCCAGGCTCTGAAAGGGACCCGCGGAGGAGCAGCTTGGGAAGAGGTTCCTGGCTCCCCCAGGCAGCAGGGACCCTGGTGGTCATCTGGTCCGACTCCCTGCAGAGCACAGGCCAGAGACCCCCCTAGAACAGAGCTTTTAGCAAACCACCCCAGCCCCGTTTGAAAATGGCCAGTGATGGGGAATCCAGCAGGACCCTGGGTAAGTCCTTCTGGTGGTTAATTACTGGCACCGTTATTGGTTGCTGGTGAGTTGTTTTTGGCCTGTTGATAGCTGTGTCCAAAGACCTTTCTCCAGGGTGCCTGACTGGCAATGCAGCTGCTTGCAGTGCTGTTGCCAATGGGAATCACAGCCTGAAAAAAAATGTTTCCTGAACCCCTTCCTCTGGCCTTCAAGCCATCAGCCTTGCCAAGCTCGTCCTCAGAAGTCAGCTCCCCACAGAGCAGGACCCGCCAGCTCAAAGCGGCACCAGACCCAGGCAGAACAACAGATGCAAAACCTGCAGCCGTATCTCCACTGCTATGATGATCAACACCCCCCACAACACACCTTTTGAGATCCCTGGGCCTACCTGTGCCTCTGACAACACACTGTACCTCACCCGCAGCATCAGATGCCCCAATAACAACTCTGTGGGTGACACCAGACAATAGCGACGCTTTCAAATGAACCCAAACAGAAAATGATGAAAGACAAAATCACACCATGGCCCAGGGGTGAGCACTTTTCACAAGCAATCACTGTCTAGCTGATCTTTCAATACTTGTCCTGGAAACCTGCAAAACATCTTCAAAAGGCAGGTCCGCCAACTTACATTCCTGACTTTGCTGGGCACCATGGACTTAATAGGGACACTGGCTTTCTGGCTCATTTGTAACAGAACATGCTGCCTGCTACCCTTCATCGCCCACTGCAAACCCTTTATGCATCACAATCTAACCCACCATTGCCCACTTCCTTTCAAATGACCACCTCTAACATGAAGGGCCCCCTCTGGTGGACAACCTGTCCCTACCTCTTTCTAGCTCTGCTTCCTTCCCGGAAGCAGAGCTCAGTGTAGCTTGGGAGCGTGTCCCTTCCACCAACAGAAGCTGGGCCAATAAAAGAGATGACCTCACCCACCCTGTCTCTAGCAATACAGTGACTCTTGAGTTAAACTAGGCCCTGTTAACTCGGACTTCACTACTGGCCTAAGGTCTCCCTTCCATGGCATCTGAGGAACTGAATGTGCATACAACTCTCAAGCAAGATTAGAAGCCACCCCAGCAAACAGCTGAGATCCCCTTGGCAAGACTTCAAAGGACCACTGCTATCAGAGAGGGAGGGAGGAGGTGAGTGCATCTTGACTTCAAGAATTGATGGGTTCTGAGCTTCCTTCAGAAGGGAGCTGAAAGGCTCTTTCTTCAAAACTGCTTAAGAGCCAGCTGCTGCCACCTTTACTCATGTAGAGTAGCACTGGACTAGGCAAGTAGTCCCACTGAACTGGATGGGGCTACTCAAGGAGCAAGGCCCAACTCACGGTGAGTAGGAGTGGCAGAATCCAACTCTATGCGATTACCTGCAGAGATTTAAAAATCAGAAATATATTCAGAAACAAAATCCTCTTTTCTGCACCTCTCAAGGCTGGAGTTTGGAGCCAGCCTTTCTCTTGCTACAGGTTATGATCTTGCTAATGTCTAAACCAGAGGAAGGAGCAAAGCTCCTGGCGTGGCTTCAGATAACACAATACAGCTCAACAGCCTTTCGCTTTACTCAAGGAAAAGCAGGAAGAACAGTGACATGCATGTGTCACCCCAGGGCCAAAGCAGCGTGTAGATGCTTAAAGAAGACCTGCATTAGCTACTTAGTCTGCTGGAATCCACAGTGTGACACCAAGGACTGGTCAACCAATGTTATAAACACATGAAACAAGGACAACGGTCCCAGCCCGGGATGGTGTCCAATCCCACCCGCTCTTCTCTGGGTTATTGCTGCAGTTCCTTGGTGACAATGAATCAAAACCAATGCATTGCTGTGCAGTGTCAGACTATTCCCTAGACCTCTGCTCCGTCACTGTCTGTGATTCTGATTTCATTTGTTATTGCTATTAGAGTAAATCAGAGCCCCTTTGGGCTAGATGCTGCGCAGACACTGAGTGGGAGACAGTCCCTGCCTCCAGGCTCACAGTTAAGCAGACAAGACAGACAAAAGGTGGGAGAAAGAAAGGACAGTCACCCCCATGTCACAGATGGGGCACTGAGGTGCCAATCTCAGTTCTACATTTGCTGTTACCAAGCAAGAGATCTTGGTGTCTTTGTGAAAAGTTCTCTGAAAACATCCACTCAGTGTGCGGCGGCAGTCAAAAAAGCAAACAGAATGTTGGGAGTCATTAGGAAAGGGATAGATAATAGGACAGAAAATATCATATTGCCTCTATGTAAATCCATGGTACGCCCACCCCTTGAATACTGCTTGCAAATGTGGTTGCCCCATCTTAAAACAGGTATATTGGAGTTGGAAAAGGTTCAGAAAAGGGCAACAAAAATGATTAGGGTACGGAACGGCTTCCATATGAGGAGAAATTACTAACATTGGGACTTTTCAGGTTGGAAAAGAGACAGCTAAGGGCGGGATATGGTAGAGGTCTATAAAATCATGAGCAGTGTGGAGAAAGTAAATAAGGAAGTGTTTATTTCTTCTCATAACACAAGAACTAGGGGCCATCAAATTAAATTAATAGGCAGAAGGTTTAAAACAAACAAAAGGAAGTATTTCTTCACAAAATACACAGTCAACCTGTGGAACTCCTTGCCACGGGATGTTGTGAAGGCCAAGACTATAACAGGGTTCAAAGAAGAGCTAGATACATTCCTGGAGGATAGGTCCAGCATTGGCTTTTAGCCAGAATGGGCAGAGATGGTGTCCCTAGCCTCCATTTCCCAAAAGCTGGGAATGAACAACAGAGGGTGGATCACTTGATGATTCCCTGTTCTGTTCACTCCCTCTGGGGCACCTGGCATTGGCCACTGTCGAAAGGCAGGATACTGCACTAGATGGACTTTGCTCTGACCCAGTCTGGCTGCTCTTATGTTCTTATGTTAACTGTGCACCCCTCCCCCCGAGTGATGTAAGTTCCACTGACCTGGGTGCCTGTGTGACCAGCACTGTCGGTGCTCGCTGGGGATGGATTAATGAAGTCGATGGGACAGCTCAGAGCGACTGCACTGGTGCTACTGTGTTGCTGTGAGCCCTCTAGCATTTTCATAGCTTAAATGACTTGCCCAAGGCATCAGTGGCAGAGCCAGGAATGAAGTCCAGGTCTCCTGAGCCCCAATCCAGTGCCTTTGCATGGGGCCAGCCTTTCTCTTATAGGTGATCTTTAGAGGAAGATATCACAGTGGGGGGAAGAGGGAATGGTGCCAGACACGCTGTTGGCTCCCCCTCTGCGGGAAGGCCTGCTCTAAGCAGGGAGCTGGCACTGTGCTTTAGGGAAAGAAGCTGCTCACTCATCACATCGATGATTAGACTATAAACGCTTTGGGGCATGCACATGTTCTTTTAACCTGAGACTGGACAGCACCTGGCACGCTGCTGGCTGCAAGGAACAAGTAACCAGCAGCCGTAACATTCAGTGTCTGAGTCCCAGACCTAGGCAGCACGTAAATCCTGCCACAGCAAAGGGTCCTTTGCTGAACATGCCCAGCTCCCCCTTGAGTAAGGAATTCCAGCCTGGCATCGGGCATCCCTAAGGTGAATCACAGCAGGGGGACAGCCCTGTGGAGCACAGAGCAGCTTGAGGACAACACATGGAGGCTGCCTTGTTTCGTCTCCCCAGGGCTGCCTCCGTTATTCTGGACCAAGAGCTGGTTGGTTGCATTGCTCACTCTGCAGGAAGATGATTCCTCATCATACTGGAGATGTCTGTGACCTGTTGGCTATTACACTGCGGAACTGGCATCTCTTCAATGGCAACAACATCAGAGTTTAGCAAGCGGCTGTGCTTGTGCCATCTATTATAAAGCAATAACGGTGTGAATGGAATTAATCTTTGTTACCCAGTTGACGTGAGACCTGCTCTGGGTCCTCCCAGAGACCATGCTCTAGATTAATCTAATAGATGAAGGCACATTTGGTGCCTTCGTCCTAATGGGGGAAGCTCCTCAATCAAATGAGGCCACTGGTTGGGTAACGGACAGTGTATGCCAGGCTGCCTCCTGGAGACGATCTTTCAGAAAGCAGCCATTTTCCCTTTCCAACACACCACTCTCCAGCCAGCAAGGTGACTTTCTACTGTCCAGTGCCTCTTTGGTGACAGGGATTTGCTGATGTTTCCTCAATACACGTATAGCGTCACTGCTGCCTGCCCGAGTTTAGCTGCAGGTTTCCTGCACGACTATTCATGTAGGAATGCTGAGCTTCTGGTGAAGGCCCTGCCCTGGGACTCAGAATTCCTAGCTTTGCTGCAGACTCCTTGGAAAGTCATCTGATCTCTCTGCTTAATCTCCCGCTCTGGAACACCAGGTAGTAACCTACCCCTGCCTCACTGGGGTGTGGTAAGGATGAATTCATTACCATTGGGGGGGAGGGTGCTCCATTACTGGGGTGCTGGGAGCCAGATGGGGACTGAGGCAGACACTATCAATGGGAGAATTTACTACTTAGATTTCACAGCCATCGGGAGGACCTTGCAAAACCGTATTGTAATCAGAGGATCTAAGCTAATGGGGCCAGGAAAACAACTGGCAGCACGGTCACCTGGTCTGATTCCCCTGCATTCTGTGGATCTCCCGCTAACATCTCATCCAGCTGCTCCTGGAGCCCTGCAGTGACGAGGCACAATGGACAGGCGGCTGAATAATGAATCCCCACCAGCGCTGAGGCAGCAAAACCTGGATGCAAATGGAGGCACATTCTAATCAGTGCAAGAGGGGCCTGGGCCATGGAACAGTTATTAGTAAATTTCCCCAGTGCAGGCGCAGCCTGAGCATCGAGAGCAGCCCAGAGCCAAGCGGGCAGCACTGATTTCTTTAACACCATGTTTTATTTATGACATTCAATATGCAGATTGACTTTCTCTGCTCTTAGGGGCTCACCAGCCTGGAAATGGGAACAGAAGCTTTGCTAAAAGGTCTGAGAGCTTTGCCTAGTTTCCTTTTAGGTTCTGCAGGTAACTGCCCGTCACCTCCGCTGAAATGCTCTTTTGTAACTCTTTGGTGCTGTCTTTTAATACAGTATTCTCTCAATATACCAGGGCTAACACTGTCCCTATGCCTGCCACAGGCAGAGTATATTGGAGGGACTATTTTCCCTTTTTCTCTGGAAGTGGAAGAAGATGGTTACATCACAGAAAGCTGTGGAATCAGATTCTGGCCCTTTTAACACTGATCAGTACCAATTCGCCTCTCAGTATTTCTACTGGGCTTCCACTGTGCTACTGGAGCACCTGGTCCTTCGGCAGGTGACTAGTGGGAGGGACACAAAGGAGGCACCAGCTAAAGGGGGCCACGTGACCTCCCCACGTGGTTTGTCCCCACCCCCCACGTGACCCCCTCACGTGACTCGGCCATGCTTCCCATGTGAGCCCCCCAATGTGACTCATCTCTGCCCTGCCCCCAGCCCAGGGGCCCCACGCTCTCCCCGTTCCCTCCTCATTCCACATTACCTGATGTGATGGTGCTGCCTGTGAGAGCCAGCTGAGGTCACTCAGGGTGAACTGCAACCAGAACGGGGCAGAAAAACCTCAGATGCTGGTGGATATTCCAGTACGTAGATTTATCAACCAGCACAGAACAGCTTCTACAGCGCCTCACTGGTTACTCAGAAGTTCAAACACCGCAGTCCCTTTAAAGTACCCAGCCTCAGGCCTACATCCAGACACACGTTAGATATGATGATGATTACTGAAAATCTTATCATATAAAATAAAAGGTTTTCCTGATTCCAAAGGACCAAGCCTCAGACCCAGGTCAAATGATAACTTAGATTTTACCCAAAATACACACTAATAGCCAATTTTTATTAACTAAACTAAAATGTATTTAAAAAGAAAAGAGAGAGAGAGTGTTGGTTAAAAGATCAATATATATACAGACTTGAATTCAATTCTTGAGGTTCAGGTGCATAGCAGAGATCAGTATGTAGTTGCCAAAAGTCCTTTTAGAAATAGTCCACAGGTTATAGTCCAGTGTCCATATTCAAGGTGACTCCAGACAGGGACTAGGGGTCTTAATCCTTATGGTTTAAGGTTTCCCCCTCTTGAAACCCAAAGCAGATCTGTGATGAAGAAGGATCGTGTCCCAGGGTTCTTACACATTTCCAGCAGCCTTTTGGCCTGAGAAAACAATAGGCTTAACTCTCCCTCTCCCAAACATCCTGGCAATTAGCAGAGTAATTTATCCATTAAACAATTTAGGTACAGGTTACCACAACCTTCAAAGAGACACATAAACAATAATACTATGTCACTCAAGTATCTTCCTAAATGTTAATATTCCCTTTTTGATCTTTGAATTAAAGCTCTAGCAATAGACAAGACTTTTTTGCTACACCCCAAGACCTGAGAAAACATTTACCCTTCTGTTTCTAACAATGCAGACTTGCATTTCAAAGCTCTGTTCATTTACAGATCTTCTTCACCAGTCTCTAAAGTTCAGCCCTGGGTCAGGTCAGTCTGTCAGTTGATTAACTCTTTCTGGCTCTGTCACCTTCCAATGAGATATTATATCACTCATAACGTCACACCTGGTGGGGGGAGGGGCTCTGCTCCAGTCCCCCTGGCATGTGGAGCCACTAATGCATGTCCCAGACACCCTCTGGCCACGCTGCCTGCCTGGGATGCTGTGGCACATGGGGGCTGCTCTCTGTGGGCTGTCCCAGGCAGGCAGCGTGGCCAGAGGCTGCCTGGGAGAGTGCAGCCACTGTGTGCCACACCAGACAGTGTGGCTGGAAGAGGAGAAGCTCTGGCCCTGCCTCTTCCCTTCTGGCTCTGGCCCTGCCCCTTCATCTCCCCAGCTGCCTGCCTTGTCCCCTCTTCCCCAGGTGTTTTGGAGAGGCCATGTGACCTTTCATCCCCACGCCCTCAGGTTGCCATTGGCAGGACCAGTGCATAATGTTGATCCAACCAGTGGGATGATGTTAAGCATATGTTGCAAACAGAGGCCAGCCCCACTAAGAATGACCATGACCCTTGGTGTTGGGTGTTACCAGTCTCTGATCAAGTCCAGCGTGCAAATTAAACGTTTCAGGGTTTTTTTAAAATTTAAATTGACTCATCCATATTGTGAATAAACAACTAACAAAATAAATAGGGAACCTAACGTGAAGGTAATTACCACAACCTACTGCCTGTCTGTGCAGGAATGGGAGACAGGATATTCTAGGGTGGCAAAATGGGGCAGCTTTTCTTTTCTTTTCTTTTCTTTGGGAGATTCTGCTCTCTTGCTTTATGATATTGTGACGGGTTTGGTCACAGAGTCCCACTTGGGACTGTCACCTGACGTGCTGAAATTACCTCTGAGTCCATTTCCCCTGACAGGCTGGGACTCCAGAACCCTGCCTTGTTGAGCCAGACACACTAGCCTACTGCAACACAGACCCAGGGTCTGGGCCACGCCCCCAAAGCTGCAGATTTAACTGAAAACAGCTCAGCATGTTACCTGTCTCCAGCACCCAGACACCCAGTTCTCAATGGGATCCAACCCCCAAATCAATCCGTTTTACTCTGTATAAAGCTAGTACAGGGTGAATTCATAAATTGTCCACCCTCGACAACACTGATAGAGAGAGATGCACAGCTGTTTGCTCCCCCAGGTATGAATCACTTCCTCTGGGTTTATTAATAAATAAAAGTGATTTTATTAAGAATAAAAAGTAGGATTTATGTGGTTTCAAGTAATAACAGACAGAACAAAGTAAGTCACTAAGCAAAATAAAGCAAAACCACGCAAGTCTGAGCCTAATACATTAAGAAACTGATTACAGGTAGTGTTTCACCCTCAGAGATGTTCCAATAAGCTTCCTTCAGAGACTAGGATCCTTCCTAGTCTGGGCCCAATCCTTTCCCCAGTACAGTCTTTGTAAGTGCCAGCAGACATCTCAGGTGGTAGGCGGGGGTTTTCTCATGATTGGCAGCCCCTTTTGTCCTGCTCCACCCCCTTTTATAGCTTTGGCACAAGACTGGAATCTTTTGTCTGTGCTTGTCCCCACCCCCACCTCATCAAAGGAAAAGTACAAGGATTAAGATGGATTCCAGTATCATGTGATATGGTCACATGTCACTGTAAGACCCCTAGTCTCCGTTCTTCCTGAGTTGGCCCACAGTACACAGGAAGGCTTGCAGGTAAATAAACCATTTATAACCAATTGTCCTAGTCAATGTGAGCCATCAAGATTCCAAACCACCATTAATGGCCCACACTTTGCATAATTACAATAGGACCTCAGAGTTATGCTTCATATTTCTAGCTTCAGCCTCAAGAATGATGCATACATACAAATAGGAGGAATATATTAAGCAGGTTATAATCTCTGTTCTGATACCTTACAAGAGACATTTTGCATAAAGCATATTCCAGTTACATCATATTCACACTCATAAGCATATTTCCATAAAACATATGGAGTACAACGTTACGAATATCACAAAAGCTTCTCCATTGTAACTGGTGTGAAAGCAATGAGAAGCATAACAATACACATTTCTAGAGCATCTCTCATCCGAGGAGCTCAGAGCACTATACAAAGGAAGGGAGTTTTCTTAGCTCCGTTTTACAGATGAAGCAGTTGAGGCACAGAGAGTTTGAGGTGTCTCCCCACTGCAGGAAGTCCGTGTTCTAACCTAGGCTATATTGCTATTCCCTAGCATGGTATAGAGCCACTGCACTGGCCATAACAAAGCATACAGGCCTCTCTAACTACAACAGAGGACTGGACTAATTCAAGAGTCTTCTTGCTTTAGGCACACATGCTGGATGATTTGCCCCAACTGGAGCTGGAGCCAAAGCTGGGGGCAAGGGTCAGGTCTTAACTCCTAACTCCCCACTCTATGAACTAAGCAATGCCTCCTTTGGCTTTAGTGAGGACGGATGCATTTCTGCCCCTTCCCCTCTTGCCTCTACTCTGCCCGGCACAAACAAATGCAATCATGTAACCTTGACAGCAGTCATTTTAAAGCCATAGAAATACCAGCTGATTATTCAGCTGAAACATCCACATTTGGGTCCCAACCCAGCAAAGACTCTAAGCATGTGCTTAGCTTTAACCGTGGGGTCTAAAACAGGTGCTGGAGTGAATTCCTGAATTGGGGCTTGATCTCCCCTGGGCTGGGGTTTGTCCTGGGAGCTCAGGTAGGAACGGCAGCAACAGAAAGAAATCCAGCAAGACAAAATGCCTCTCCTGCAGCTACCAAGCTCAGCAGTGAGCTGTGTACAAATTGCTGATGACCTGTGAAGGGCGATCGATAATCATCTTTCTTCGCAGTCTTTACCCTGCTAATGGGAGCCACTGGCCCTTTCATTTCTCTTTGTAGAGTGGAATTAGCAGGAACAGTCAGTCTGGTTCATTGTCTGGAGAGGTTTCTGCATCTCACTCTCTTGTTTGTTTTCAGGGTTATTATCTGCAACAGCTGGTGGGTTCCAGATACGCATTGACAATCTGTGGGACAGAAAGCAGGAGAATTTTTCCTGACTCATTTCGGGCAGCAGTGGAAGTGACTGTGGGGCTCATATTCTAGCCCCCCCGGCATGGAAACACCCCGAGGAGGACTCTCTGGCTCAGTGCAAGGTGACTGGCAGACTCCACTCAGCAGAGGCCCAGGACTAGAACAGCTGTGGGTGTTTGTAAAGACATACCTTGGACTGGGAGCAAAGGTTGTGGGGTTTGTGGCTTATGGGAAATTTGTTAATCAGCTGCCCAGGGTCTGACAGTGGCCAGTGCCAGGTGCCCCAGAGGGAATGAACATAACAGGGCGATTGATCTTCTGTCAGTCAGTTGCATGAAGAAGCTCATTGCAAGTCTAGAAACCTTGGCTGGGCCTGCCTGAGTGTCACGATGTGAACTCTAGCTTTCCCCACGTGAACTGAGAGGGAAGCCCAGGGTGTCTGTTTCTGGCAAAGTTTCCCTGTGTAACTTTGAATTGGTAGCTCTGGATCTGAGAGCAGGGCCCTAGGGGACTGGCTGGGAGATGACTGATGGCTTTCCAGATGACATGCTCCTTGTCCAAATGCCTCTGCAACAGACTGGCCTGGGAGGGCTTGAATGGTTTCTTCATTGTAGGCTAAATGCTCCGGGAGCAGGGCACACGCGACTTGGACGCAGGCTCTCTTGCTCCGAGAGCCAATTCCAAGGCAAAGGTTCTGGGGCAGAAGCGGGCTGGGCAGCCCATGGGATCAGGATGTGGAGTGTTTCACCCTGTCGAATCCATGCTAGCCCACGTGGACAGTGAGTGTGAGCAATGTCTGGGGAGCATCTGGTGCGTCCCAGCCTAGCTCCCCAGGATGGGCGCCCACATCCCTGAAAACCACTGGCCCCTCATGGGCAATCTGGGCAGAAAGTCGAGGAATGAGTGGGCCATGGAGACTGAGTTCTACTTTGCCCAGGCAAGGCTGGGCAGCATGGGGAAGCTTGCTCTGCTGTTGCCTGTGCCATATCTATCTTGTGGATAAGGCTCAGACTTTGGTTGTTACAACCGTAGCTGGGCTAATACCAGCAATAAATTCACCTAGACACCCAGACCAGCCAGCTCTCATGTCTGACCTCCGCTCTGGTGCTTGGGACAGACGTCAGCCCTGGCCCAGCCTCACTGGCCCCTCTGAGCAGAGCTACCTCGCTGAGGACAGCTTCCCCATGTGCTCAATGTAGCAAGGCGGGGGTGTGAGGTGTGGCCCAGGACACAGGCAGATGCGACTGCCCTGTCAGTTAAAATGGTTTGTGATTGATCCTGCTCCTGCATTTCTCCAGCAGCAGCAGCCGGGAAAAGTGAGAAAGAAGCAAAGGCACAAACTTCCCCCAGTGGAGTGTAAGAAAGAAGCTATTTAAATGTTATCTCTGCAGCCTGGAGCTTGTGCAGTGGGGCCTTTATCGGAAGAGGGAAAGCAGATAAACCAGCCAGTCCCTTTAGGCAGATGAGCTTATAATAATCAGATGGCACAAAAACGTTGGTAGGAGAAAGAACAGGAGTACTTGTGGCACCTTAGAGACTAACAAATTTATTTCAGCATGAGCTTTCGTGAGCTACAGCTCATTTCTTCAGATGCACAGAATGGAACACACAGACAGGAGATATTTATACATGAGAGATACATGAAAGGTGGAAGTATGCAAACCAACAGGAAGAGTCTATTCAATTGAGATGAGCTATCATCAGCAGGAGAAAAACATTTGAAGTGATAATTAGATGACCCATAGAAGGTGTGAGGAGAACTTAACATAGGGAATAGATTCAATTAGTGTAATGACCCAACCATTCCCTGTCTCTGTTTAGGCGAGATTAATTGTATCTATATGGCATATTAATTCGAGTTCAGCAGTCTCTCTTTGGAGTCTGTTTTTGAAGTTTTTTTGTTGCAAAATTGCCACCTTCAAGTCTGTCACTGAGTGGTTAGAGAGGATGACGTGTTTCGCCACTGGTTTTTGAATGTTATGATTCCTGATGTCAGATTTGTGTCCATTTATTCTTTTGTGTAGAGGCTGTCCGGTATGGCCAATGTACACGGCAGAGGGGCATTGCTGGCACATGATGGCATATTTCACGTTGGTAGATGTGCAGGTGAACGAGCCCTTGATGGCGTGGCTGATGTGATTAGGTCCTATGATGGTGCCACAAGTACTTCTGTTCTTTTTGCGGATACAGACTAACACGGCTGCTACTCTGAAACTTGCAGGAGAAAAAGACTTGTTCAGAGTGGAGGAACGGTGGGAGGAACATCTACCAAGACAAAGCAAGAGCCCAGGGGGCATCGCTGGTCTGCTGGGTGCTGCAGTGATAATATTGAAGTAGCTGCTTTCTCAGGCCTGTTGGATCTGCCATGCAGATTGCAATCCCTGGAGAAACGGGCAGGAGAGCCTCTGCCCATGCAAGTGGTACTGGGCAGGACATGAATATTCATAACATGGTGGATTAAGGGGGTGGGTCCATGTACCCAGCCCTCCATGAACTGAAAGGGCCTCTGGCATGCAGCATTTCCATGGCATGGACGTGGAAAAGGCCCCCAGGGGAGGCAAGGAAAAAAGGAAGAGAAAGGAGGAGGTGGCAGGGAAAACGTGGACAAAGCCCCCTTGGGATCCCATCAGCTCTGCTTTTCATGTCCCGGGCTGGGGTCAGAGACAGGATCCAATTGCTGTTACCAGGATGCGTTGATCCGATTTCCAGGCTGGTGCTGCTGCTCAGACTCACAGCACAGCTCTAAGCGCTATCCCTAGACTGCGCCAACCGCAGAGCTTGCTAAGAAGTGGAAAATAACTGTGGTAGTCCAGGGACAAGGTGGGTGAGGTAATATCTCTTACTGGGTGTGATGGAGCAGGGGCTGTCTGTGTGGGGGATGGGAGAGCAGAGGAGGACTTTAGGGGAGGGACTATACTGGAGCCTGTAACCTGAGCCAGGTGTGGGGGGAGGGGTGTCAGCACCTTTTGCCCGGGAAGCTGGACAAAGGAAGGGGCCGGCTGGAGGGAGTTAGTTCAGTTTCAGTTTTGGGCTGGGTGGTGGGAATTCAGGGTATCCTGAGCTGGGATCCAAGCACCCTGAACCCCCAGAAGGACTCGATTGAGGGGTCCTGGCTGTGCCTACAAGCTTGGCTGTAACCTGCGTTCCTGTTGTCCAATAAACCTTCTGTTTCACTGGCTGGCTGAGAGTCACTGTGTGTCCCAGGAAGGGGGGTGCAGGCCCGGACTCCCCCACACTCCGTGACACTGGGCTAACTTCTGCTGGTGAGAGAGCTACACAGAGTTCTCCTGCAGGTCTGGGAATAGTGCTCAGTGTCACAGCTAGATACAGGGTGGAACAGATTATTTAACATAAGTAGTTAGCACCTACTCTAAGGTGAAGTGCCCCGTTAACACCTCTGAAGTCCTAGGACAAAAAGGGGGGTGTAGTGGGTTGCAGATCCGAGTATGTCTGAAGGTTTTGCTCTTTGAAAGACCTTGATACACACTTCAACACCTGTAAAACTGCCTTCACCAAACAAGGACGCACCACCAGAGAAGCCCCAGAGAGCCTGCTTGAGCACAGAAAAAATAGCCCCTCCGACCACACACCCTCCACTGGAACCCATATAGGGCATCAAACAATTAAAACCCACATGTGATGGTCTCCACTCAGAGTCTGGTTGGGAAGTGTGACCTACTGGTCATGGCCACAATCCCGGATTGCCAAGAGCATTGGGAGAAGGGAGCCCGGATCCTCCCACTCCACTGGGTTCCCAGGGCCCTTTTAGCTACCAGTAACCTGGCAACCAAGACCGTCCTCCCTGAGCCTCTTCCTCTCGTCTGCCCTCCTGGGGCACCTCAGTCCAAGGCCTTCGCCTGACGGGAAAATCCAAATTCCAAGGAAGCAAGAGGGGTTGCCACTGTCCAGGTGTGATGGAGTAGGGGCTGTCTGCATGGGGAATGGGAGAGCAGGGGATGTCTTTAGGTGACGGACAGGTGCTCAGGCTGTAACCTGACCCGGCAGGGGGGAGAGGGGGGCACCTGGGCGGAGGGGAAGAGAACAAAGGTTTTTCGGCCGGAGGAGGAAAGGCAGGACAGTTTGGTTTTGGGGCTGTGGGCGGAATTCAGGGGATCCTAGCTGGGATCCAAGCACCCTGAAAGCCCAGAAGGACTCGATGGAGGGGTCCTGACTGTGCCTGCAAGCTCTGCTGTAACCTGTGTTCCTGTTGTCCAATAAACCTTCTGTTTTACTGGCTGGATAAAAGTCTCTGTGGGGTCCAGGAAGAGGGGTGCAGGGCTGGAACCCCCACACTCCGTGACACCAGGGCCACAGAATACTTCCCTCTGTGCTTGTCTATGCTGAGGGTCCTCCCTTTCCTCACGTCAGAGCCTTTCGGTTTTGCTCTGCTCTGCTGGAGCTGTGGGCTGCAGGTCTGCTCACCTTCAGTGCTGCTCCCCAGCTGAGCTAATTAATGGCCTTTTAATTCCTCCAGCAGTTGGAGCATCTGCTGCAGGTGGGGTGGGGCGGGGCTGGCACTTGTTGCTCAGTGTGGCGTATGTACACCGCATCACACCATGCTTGACAAGGACTGCAGCCTGAAAGAAATCTTTCCCAAACCCCCTCTTCTGGTTCAAACAACCCTCAAACCTCTCCAAGCTCATCATCAGAAGCCAGTTCCCTACAGACCGGGACCCACCAGCTCAAAGTGGCACCAGACCTGGCCAGAACAACGGATGGAAAACCTGCAGCCATATCTTCACTGCTACTATATCAATAACGCTTCCTCCACCCCTCCCACAACATGTCTTTCAAGATCCAGAATGAGATGCCGTATGGAATCTGAGGGACACTTTAGGATATTATGAATGCCAATATTGTAAAATTGCAAAGAGTTGTGCCAGATATGCCGTGTGAGGTATCTGCAAAAATGTTATAATTTCCCAAGTACGATAATCTTGTTTCTATGTTTGTATCATCTTTGTATGGTGAGTTATAGAGATATAGGGTATGTCTGTATTTCCAAACTTGTGCTGTGCATCTGGGTGACATCCCCAGACAGATTGGCATCAACACTGCCTAGCCTGCTTGATGGCCCATCAAAGGACATTAGCGGTACAACGAACCCATTGAGAGCCCGGGGACTGCACCTGATGAGTCAGCAAGCCATGTAAGGGCTGTCTATGGACAGAACGCTAAGGTTTTCACATACCATGTGCTGTGAAGCTTTTGTTTGGGACACAGGAAGTACAAGCCACATGACAAAAGGCTATAAAATGCAACTGCATCATCTCCATTTTATCTTCATTGCTGAGTCTCAACTCTGGAGCAACTTCTCCACAAACGACGCTCTGAACAAAGGACTGAATGACCCGTCCAAGCTGGGGATGACTCCACAGGGACTTTCAAGCCAGCAAACTCACCAATACTACTAAGAACCTGATAGATAGACTTTGAATCTTGGTATGTATCTGAGTGCTTTACCATTTAATATCTCTCTTCTTCTTTCTTTTTTCTTTATAATAAACCTTTCGTTTTAGACACTAAGGGATTGGCTGGCAGCGTGGTATTTCGGGTCAGATCCAAACTAGTACTGATCCAGGAATATGGCTGGCCCTCTGGGGATCAGAAGAACATTTTATATAGTGAATAGAGTTTTAAATAACTTCTCACTTTACTGGACCTATTTGCTGATTAGGAGCCAGAGACTGGAACACAATCAAGGGGGCTGGTTGATTTCTTTTCTTAATAGAAAATGATTTCTTAATAACCAGTGTCGGGGATCAGGAGCACAGCTTGTGACTGGTTGGGGAGTTTAACTTCAGTGTTACCCACTAGGCTTGGGAGCACTTGCTCTCCCTTTTGCAGCCTGCCCTGCCCTTGGCATTTCCAGAGAGGGCTGGCCCAGGCACAGCGGGTCACGCACGGGTCCTATGCATGCCTATCACAGCATGTGGTTTACTCATCCAGTGCACTAAATGGACTCATCCACAACCATGTGTGTGAAACCAGACGGTCGCCACGCTCTCAAATTAACTCACACAGAAAAATGATCCAAGACAAAACACCCCATCACCTCTGAGCGAACACTTCTCACAAAGTGATTTCTCCAAGTCTGACCTCTCACTCCTCATCCTCAAAGGAAACCTGCACATCATCATCAAAAGATGAGCTGGAGCTTAAAGTAATAACTTTTGCTAGACAATATGGGCTTAACAGAGCCAGTGGGTTTATGGTTTATTACAACAATCTGCAACCCACTAAACCCAGACCTGCAGAACTTGATCCAATAACCGATGTTACCTCATGCACCTTGTCTCGCTAATGTCCTGGGACCGAGGTGGCTACAACATTGCAGACAAGTGTGGTAGTCCAGGCACTGGCCTGCCCTGCAGCGCATGGGTAAAGTGCTAGCAGAAGAGCAGAGCCAAGATCCCAGCTAGGAAACAATCACTCCGAGGAGAGGAAATTTTCATGCAATGTGGCTTGGGATGCGATCAAAGGCCAAAAGCCGGGAAGGGTCATGTGCACACACTGGCTCTGCAGGGAAATGGGCCAGCTCTCCATTATCACAACCTGCCCTGCCAGAATCAATTCAACCCCTCCTCCCCCATCCCCTTGGGCCTTTCTGGGCAGACTTGCAGGTGACTGGGCCATATTGTGCATACTGGCATGCGGATGGGAGTTTGGGATGGGGAGAAGCAGCTACACATCCCAGGAGACCCAGGCAGGGGTCCTGCCATGTATCCTCAGTCCAGGTCCCCCCACTGGCTGCCTTGGGAGACTCTTCAAAGGCCAGGAGCTTTCATGGTTTGGACGCTTCCCCTAATATTCAGCTTCAGTTTCCCTTCCTTCCAGTCTCCCCCTAAGGCTAATCCCTCCCCCTCCTTGGCAGACACACCTTGCAGGTGGGGTTCAGGTGAGCTCCGAGGATTCAAACGGGGGTGCCTAAAGCTTGGCCTCTCAGATACGTAGCCTGACTTCCAAACGTGATCTGAATTCTTACATCTATTGCAGTTGCCCTGAAAGTTCATGACCCAGCTCAGGGCCTCGTGGTGCTTCCTTGAAGAACTGGCAGTCTGAGTTGATGAGCGAGAGGTGATGGACTCAGCCAGAACCAGGAAGCAAGTCCCCTCACTCTCAGTCCAGTGCCCCGATCTGCCAGGCCCTTCTGCTTCGCCACCAGTGTGGAACACTCACAGCTCCCCTGCTATGAGCTTCCATGTCTGACCCTCTACCCTTCCCTCCTGGGTCCCTTCAGCCCCTTCCCCATGTCGGGGCCTCTCTCGGGGCTGCTCAGGCTTGCAGGACGTCTTGCAGAGTTAACCCTGTTGCAGGTGGAGAGCCTGTGACTGGCTAGCTGCCCTGCAGACTAAGCCAGAGAAAGCCCCAGGATTGTGTCCCAGCTTGGAGGAGTGGGTTTCCCTTGCTCCCGCCTGTATGTGACTTGTCAATAAAATGCTCGGAAGGAGGCTGGTGTTTGCATTGTAATTAATTTGCTGATTAATGAAAAGGAAATGACAATGATAATGCTGTGCCTGCAATAAACAGACACTGGCAGGACACCCACTTTCCCTTTCTGGTGCTCGGCCTGTTACTAGACCGCAGGGGGTCACAGCTGACTGCCAGGACCAGAGTCACTGAGCTGGCTTGCTAAAGCGTCAGCCTGTGGGGGCTCAGCGTACCGGGGGATGGCTGATTTTCTAGTACTTTGCACAGTACCGAAGAAACTGGACCCATGAACATCACGTGGGCAATGGCTTCTGGTTCATGGCTGAGTGCAGTTTAAGACACTGGCTTTATCCTACAGAGCTCTGGGTGGTTGGGACCCAGCTCTGGCTGAGCCCTGCCTCCTCGTGGGACAGCGTAGCAGTGGAGCTCTCCTGGGTTAAACAGGAGGGGGCTGGAGGAGAGTGTTCTCGGCTATAGAGCTGCTGAGGAAGCCGGTCCCAGTGTCTGCTCTCCTGGGCTATTCCCAGGGCCATGTGCATGTGGATGGATGGGGGTGGGTGGGAGGAAGAGCCTGGCTCTGTAGGGGAAGACCTGGCAATAATCCCAGCAATCAGTAAAACCCCAGCCATTGGAATGGCCACCACGAGGCTCAGGGCAGCAGGCTGGCCCGGGCGCAGGCCGGGGGGGCCAGGGGCCCTAGAACAGGGCTGCCCTAACCTAAGTTGAGAGCAAGGAGAGACACAAACATTTCTTCCCCATCCCAGCACAGCACTTAGCCCTCGGAGAGCTGGCTCTTCCCTCTGGGCACTGCGGAAATGGAGGTGAGTGGGGGAAGCTGGAGGGATCTGGACTCCAGAATGGGGATCTGGACAGGGGAGGGCAGATTCTGCTGAGCAGTTCTCTGAATTCCTCTTCTTCCAAGGCTTTGGCGAAATCTCCCTGTGCCACTGGGCAGCAGCCTCATCCTCCCCAGACTGGGACTGGAGGAGCAACTCTTTGAATCCCTTCGATTTCAACGTCTGGCTCCTTGGGCAGACAATGTGGCCTCCCTGCCAGAGACGCGGGTGCCTTAAATGGCACCGCTCGCAGCCATGCTGCTCCATGGAAACCAGCAACTTCTCAAGCCCACTGGGGCCCTCCCCCAGTGCACAAAGTTCCCCTGGCCCCACCCACAGCTCAGGTGGGGTTTTCCTGAGATTTGCCATACAGGAGTGCCAGTCTGTTCTGCAGTGCGGAGCAGTCTGGGGAATGTCACTGCAAGCACTCCATACAAGCGTTGACCCCGAGCCCCCAGTGAATGACAAATTGCTTCTCTGGGGGTCTCTGCCCTTGGCTGTCCCGGCCTCATGTGGCTCCTAGCCAGTCACATTAACCTTCTGGAGCCTTGCCAAGTGTGACGAACTGGGACTGTTCCTAATGTTTGCTCTGAATACTGTGTTGGTGCCTCAGTGTCCCCTAGGCAGTTCTTAAGTATCTAGGTGGTGGGATAAGGGTGTGTGATTGCTGCAGAGCAAAGGGCCAGTGCACCTAAATGCCGGGCACTCTGTCTCCTAGCAACTGATGGCCTGGGCCCCTCCTCTGCAAAGGTGCCAGCTGAAGGTGTTGGAGACAAAGGGATCAGGTGACCTCCTGGCCCGGGAAAGGAGCTGAGCAGAGAGGAGGGGCTGGAGGGGTTGGTTAGTCTGGAGCTACCTGGGGATAAGGAGTGAAGTGCAGACCTAGGGGTCTGGCTCACTGCCCCCCAGAATGGACCCGGCCGAGGGGTCTGGTTCGCTGTATCTACAAGCTCTGTTTTAGACCCTGTTCCTGTCATCGAATAAACCTCTGTTTTGCTGGCTGAGAGTCACGTCTGACTGCAAAGTGGGGGTGCAGAACCCTGTGGCTTCCCCAGGACCCCGCCTGGGTGGGCTCGCTGTGGGAAGCCCACGGAGGGGCAGAGGATGCTGAATGCTCCAAGGAGAGACCCAGGAGGTGAAGACGTGTGAGCTTCTTGCCCTGAACAAGTCTGCTCCAAGGGAGAGGAGGCTCCCAAAGTCCTGACTGGCTTTGTGGGGAGCAGTTCCAGAGCATCGCCCGGGGACTCCGTGACACCAAGCTCCTAGCGCTGCCCAGCCTGAATCGGTCATGCTGCCCTTGGGACTGGGGTTTCATAGAATCACAGGACTGGCAGGGACCTCGAGAGGTTATCTAGTCCAGTCCCCTGCACTCTTGGCAGGACTATGTATTATCTAGACCATCCCTGACAGGCGTTTGTCCAACCTGCTCTTAAAAATCTCCAGTGATGGAGATTCCACAACCTCCCTCTGCAATTTATGTCAGTGCTTAACCACCCTGACAGTTAGGGAGTTTCTCCTAATGTCCAACCCAAACCTCCCTTGCTGCAATTTAAGCCCACTGCTGCTTGTCCTGCCCTCAGAGGTTAAGAACAACAATTTTTCTCCCTCCTCCTTGTAACAACCTTGTATGTACTTGAAAACTGTTACCACGTCCCCTCTTGGTCGTCCCTTTTCCAGACTAAACACACCCAGTTTCTTCAATCTTCCCTCATAAGCCATGTTCTCTAGACCTTTCATCATTTGTGTTGCTCTTCTCTGGACTTTCTCCAATTTGTCCACATCTTTCCTGAAATGTGGCGCCAAGAACTGGACACAATACTCCAGCTGAGGCCTAACCAGCGTGGAGGAGAGCGGAAGAATTACTTCTTGCGTCTTGCTCACAACACTCCTGCTAATACGGCCCAGAATAGTGTTTGCTTTTTTTGCAACAGCGTTACACTGATGACTCATATTTAGCTTGTAGTCCTCTATGACTCCCAGATCCTTTTCTGCAGTGCTCAGGGCCGGCTTTAGGCCGATTCGGCCTATTCTGGGGAATCAGGCCCCGCGCCTAAGAGGGCCCCGTGCCTTAGGCACCTTTTTAATTTTTTTTTTTAACTTACCCCAGTCCCCAGGTGTGGTCTGCTCCTTGGTCCCGCTCCTTTGAGTGAAGCACCGGCGGGAGTGTGGCGTGGCCCCGCTCTCCCAGCTAGAGCTCCAGCCTGGGCGGCAGGGCTTGCTGTGCTCCGGCCGGGGCTTCAGCCGGCAGAGCGGGGTGGCGGGACTTGCCGCGCTCTGGCCGGAGCTCCAGCCGGGACAGCGGAGTTGCGGGGCTTGCCGTGCTTCAGCCCGAGTGCGGCAAGGCCGGCGGCTCCGGCTGGAGCGCGGCAAGCCCTGCTCTCCCGGCTGGAGCTCTGGCCAGAGTGTGGCAAGCCCCACAACCCCGGCTGGAGCTCTGGGCCCTTTAAATAGCCCCCCGAGCCCTGGGGCAGTGAGGGGCTGGGGGGGAGCTATTTAAAGGGCCTGGGGCTCCAGCTGCCTCTGCCACCCCGGTCCTCCAAATAGCCGCCGGAGCCCCGCCTCCCCCATGCATTCCCCAGCGCTCCCGTGGCTATTTAAAAGGTCCCCGGGGTAGAAGGGGGTTTGGGGGTTACTTAAAGGGTTGGGGTTCCAGCTGCCTCTGCTGCACCCCGTGACCTGCCCACACCAGTCTGGCCCCCCCTGCTTGCAGCCAGCTCTGCACCCCTTGCCCACAGCCAGCCCCTGCCAACCCCCCTGTCCTGTCTCCAGCCAACCCCTGCCACACACCCCTGCAGCCCTGCCCAAAGCCAGCCACCCCCCCCCACACTGCTGCCCGCACAAGTCCTGCACACTCTGCCCAGCCCGCACCCCCTGCCCTGTCTCCAGTCAACCCCTGCTGCACCCCACTGCCTGAAGCCAGCCAGTCCTGCACTCCTCTGTCTCCAGCCCTGCCTGAAGCCAGCCCAGCCCACACCCCTGTCTCCAACCAGCCCACACCCTTGCCTGCCTGCAGCCAGACCTACTCTAGTCAGCCCCTGCCCTGCCTCCAGCCAGCCCCATGTCCACTGCTGCCTGCAGTTTCCAGAGCATTCACCCTGCACACCTGCTTCAATGAGGGGGCAGGAGCAGTGGGACTCACGCATGTGCACACCCCCAGGGTGTGCAGGGACCCACACATGAGAAACGGCATCATCAATAGCCAATCAACAGCATATATTGATGCAATGTATATAATTTTTATTATTCATATAGTTATGGAAAGTAAATAATCATGAAAGAAATGAGAGGCTTTTTTTTTAGTCATCCCTGCCAGGGCCCACCGAAAATGTTCGAATTAGGCCCACACTTCCTAAAGCCAGCCTGGCAGGCTCCTTCCTAGGCAGTCATTGTCCATTCTGTATGTGTGCAGCTGATTGTTCCTTCCTAAGCGAGCACTTTTGCATTTGTCCTTATTGAATTTCATCCTATTTACTTCAGACCATTTCTCCAGTTTGTCCAGATCACTTTGAATTTTCATCCTATCCTCCAAAGCACTTGCAACCCCTCCCAGCTTGGTATCATCCACAGACTTTATGCATGTGCTCTCTATGCCATTAGCTAAATCATTGATGAAGACACCGAACAGAACCGGACCCAGAACTGATCCCTGCGGGACCCAACTCATTATGCCCTTCCAGCATGCACCGGGTCTTAACCAGGCAGCTCCTCACTCCTAGCAATAATTCTGCCTTTCTCTAGCAGCTCTCATTGGAGGCTCTCCAAGCTGGTTATATCATTAGCTAATTAAACCTCACCACGCTCCCGGGGACATGTCTGGATCGCCAAAGTCACCCTGAAATGCAGCAGCTGCTGAACGGAGCCTGGCACTGCTAAGCAACATCTGGCGGCAAAAATCACGTCCCCAGCTGGAAATGGGGAATTTTAGGGAGGCAGAATGTGATTACCCATGTGGATGGTGTGGCCAGCAGCCCCGCGCTCAGGAGATTGGCCATGAGTGAGCACAGCTGCTCAGCGCCTCTAGGTAGGCCTCTCCTCTCAGACAGTACCTGCACAGTGCCCCCCGCAGCATGCTGGGGCATGGGCTCAGGGCTGGCCTGCTGGGAGGAGCACAAAGCTCACCTCCTGCTGTTCCGTGGTAGCCACAGCCCCCACCCCGCCTGTCACCGGGACCACAGCACCAGAGGGTGTGCTCTAGCCGGGGCACTGGGACCCCAAGGGCCTGGGTACACTGGAGGGTTCTTTTGCTAAAATCTCCCACTGCTTTTAGCAGTACAGCAGCTCCAGGGTTGGCAGCAGAGGCGAGGGCGCCAGAGCAGGAAGGTACCGGGGGTTCCCCCACCACAAAGAGGTCCAGATGAGGCGGTGGTAAAAGTGCTGCCAGCTGCACTGCCCGGGTACTCTTGGCATTGCCATCCACCGGGCAGCTGCATGAGCACCTGTGCAATGGCAGGAGTGTGCCACCCAACACGTTGCAGACAGATGTGTGCTGGCACTGTCACTGCAGAGCCGGCGAGGCGCCAAGAGCCTTTTCTGTGCTCAAAGGTCCCAGCGCCACAATGTGAGACTGCACTTGAGCCCTGCCAGCGCCCCTGCCTCAGTTTCCCCTTCTGTGACTTGGGGCGAGATGCCTGGGTGAAAGATACTAAAGAAGTGCTAATTATTACCCAGTTAATCAAATCTCCATGAAGAATGACTAGAACAGCACTGTGGAAGGGCAGAAGGACGAAGAGGACTGAAAGGTTGGGAGTTGGGGACAGAAGGGGCCAAAAGACTTCAGCAGTGTCTCCCTTAGAGCTCTGTGGCTCACTAAAGCATCTGTCCTGGCTGCAGATACTGGAGTGAAGGGCGCCGGGCATGGCATGGAATGTCAATGGGCCCAACAGGGCTGTAATGTATTCGGTTTCAGGTAGGTCCCTAATAGTATTAGCCAAAGGTCGGCTTCAGTAAAGTGTCACCTTGCTGTACGGGAATTCCAGATCATTATCACCCCTGACAGATGAGACTGGCTCCGTGCTCCTGGCCCAGCTGCAGCACACTCCCTTTGCCAGCACTTGACATGCCGAGTAATTAGAGCAGCTAGTCTAACCCCAGAGCTGAGCTGAAGCCCGAGATTAGAGCATCCCTTACTGCAGGAGCTGGCCTCCTCCTTCCATGCTGGCATGAGACACCAAGCCGCTGGCTGTATCCCCAGCTCAGGAAGTCACAGCAGATCAGCGTGCATTCGCAGCATGCAGACTTAGTCCCCTAGCTGCATGTAATCCCACTGCTGTCACCACAGCCTGACCTCATGGCATGTAATTTAGCCTGCCAACACTGAGCGTGACCCTGCTGCAGCATATCAATGCAGGCTAATGCGTGTGACTCTGGTGCATGCAAACGCTGCCTAAGAGACCCACCTGGGTAACACCAAAGTGTTTTTTACGTATTTGCCCTTTGCTTCTCAGAGCTGCTGTGCTCAGACCTTGTCTGCGTCCTACAAAGTCAGCCTGCAATCCTTTCTTGGCCAGCTCACATTAACCTATCCTACTCGGAGCAAGAACTGCCACCGGTCCTGCAGCATTAGCCAGGCTCCCTGCCTCGCTGTCATGCCCCTTGCAGTTTGGCTGCCTCAGCCAGCTAATAAGGAAATTCCAACGGATGGCGTACGGACACTCATTTATTCTTGGCAGCCCAGCACCCAGCACTGCAGTTGGTACCTGTGGCGTTTAACTTCTCTGGAGGAGAAAAAAAGCAAATCAAAGAAATAGGGGTTTTGATTTTCATGTTTTTAATTTGTGGCTTCGGTGAGACAGGCAGCACGGCAGTGTCAGTTCTTGGCTAATGCAGCACAGGGACCCACAGTGCAAGCGGTTCTGTCCAGGATGGAAGGGAGAGAGCCCAGTGCCCCCAGGAGGGGGCTGGCAGTCAGGACTCCTGGGTTCTGTTCCTGGCTGTCCTGCTGATCCGTTGGGTAACCTCAGACAGCTCACTCCACTGCTCAGTGTGCCTGTTTTCCCAGCTGCAAAGCGGCCTAAGAGTATTTACTTATGCCACAGGTGTGTTTGTGAGGCTGCATTAATGGATGTTTGCAAGGTGCTTTGAGGAGCTCAGCTAGGTGAGTAGGGCAAAGTGTCATTAGCTGCTAGGATTATTACTGAGTCGTGACGTTATTACGACTGAGCCACTGTGAGCACCTGCCGGAAGGTGGCCTAAGACTCCGCCCCGTCTCAGAAAAGAACCAGTGAGGCCACCGTGTTTGTCACGAGTCTGACCAATCACAAATGTTGCAACAGCTCCCACGACTTGAGCAGTGGGCCCTATGGGAGGGCGGGGTGGGAGAGGAGAGTGCTCAGCAGTGCCCTCTGCCGGCGGTGCTTCAAAGAGCAGGGCAGCGCCGTACACCCGGGCAGTGTAGTCTTCCTGAGGCCCTGCAGGCGTGGGGCAGTGGAAGGGGGCATGCTGTCCGGCCTGGGAACTCATTTCTCTTGCCAGAGGAGCTGCCAGAGGAAGCCTTCAAAGGCTGGCTCTGCACTGTGGGTTCGGGCAGGCTCTGTGATTAATTATCCCCACCCCGCTGAGCAGCTAGCACTGGGGGAGAAGGCAGGATTACTCAGAGCAGGATGGGGAAAGAAACACTTCTCCCGCTACCTGACAATGGCTCACTCACCATGTGTAATCAACCTAGCATTTTCCTGCTAGACGAGGGGCCAGATCCTCAGCTAATGGCGGAGCGCCTGCAGTCTGACCTCAGGATGTCTGGCTGGCCCATGAGGGGCAGTGTTTGCCCATCTGGAGCGGGACGCCTGGAGGGGGCAAGCCCAGAAAGTCACAAAGGCACCAAGCGGAGCAGGAACAGCTGCCTGTAAACTGGACCCCTCTCAGCTGCCCCAGGGAGGCCAGTTCAAAAGCAGAAGGGACAGTGATGCTACCTCTGCCCTGCTGGCCTGGTACTGTGGGATACCCCTGGGCCGGAGCCAGAGCTTGGGGTGCTCCTTCTCAGTTGGATTGAAAAGCCGAGGGGCCCTGAGCCAGTCTGGCGGTTTGGTTCAAGGCACGTCCTTGGGAGGCTCCTCCAGCAGCGCTGATGGGAGGTGCCTGGTGGATTCAAGGATGATCATTACAAGTCTCACCCTGGCAAAGTGACTCCAGCTGCTGGGCCGGTGCCGCTAGTGCCCCCTTGCCCGTCAGGGAAGTTCCTGCGTGCCGGGTCAGACAGGTCTGGGCTTGCGAAGCATTAGCAGCAAAGCCGTCTCATTGCCTCTCCTGCCCCCCGCCATGGGGAATGGACAGCAGGGCATGTGTAACTCAGGTGGAAACGTTACCAGTTTCATATGGGAGCGTGTCTCCCCACTAGCCAGGCTGAATGAAAGAAATTTCTGGGTCCTGAGGCAGGCTGCCTGTAGGACCTACCCAGACACAGCTCCCATATACACTTCCCAGCAGTTAGGGATTCAGTCTTGTACCCCCCACCACCTGGGAACAGAGCCGGAGTGGGGACTCAATGACTTGCCCGAGATCCCCCAGCAAGTCTGCGGCAGAGCAGGGGACACAACCTGGATCGCTGGCAGCCTGGCGTAGCACCATAACCCATGGCACCTCCCTCCCACTTGGCGCCCATTCAACAGCCTTCCTACCCTGCTTATGAGATGCTGCTCCTGCCCACAACTGCCAGCGGAGGGGAGAAATCAGGGCCGCTTCAATTTTAATTTGTCACTAATTACACGTTAGATCATCACAGTGGAAAGCAGGGTACAAACCACGCTGGCTCTTGAGGCTGGCTGTGTACGTCCAGTAAGAGCAGGCTGGTCAGTTTCCTTCTCTGTCCCTGGTTCATTTCCCCTCTGGGCTCAGTGCCTTGCCATGGGGAGAGTTAACCAGGCACCATCCTGTGAGCAGCTTCCCTTGGGCTCTCCCAGCCTGTCCCAGGGGCTTCTCCCTGCCAGTCAGACTGAAAACTGGATTTTAGTCTTTTGAACCAAACCTACATTTTGGCCCTGAAGCTGATTAGGAGCAGCCCTTTCCTTGAAGTTTTACAGCACGAGGTGCAGGGCTGGGAGCCGAGTCTCAGCTTCTTCCAGCGCATCTGCCCTTTGGGGATGCACCAGGTGCAGCAGCCACTAACAGATCTGCAATGTGACATCCTGTCTCCAACCTGTAATTGCCTGCAGCGTGCTCTGTCTATCAGCAGGCTGGGGAGCGGAGGTGGCTGAGGCTGAGCAGATGTGCAGCTGGCACCTGCTGGGCTTGAGGGCCCAGCAAGACTGGAGCAAATGCTATGGATGGATTTGAAAGCCATGGAAGGTGCATGGGCTGAGGGGACAGAGAAGTCTGCTGGGAGGCTGCCCTAAGCGGGAGGCTGATCTCAGTGGCAAGCCCTCAGTGTGTTCTCGGTAGCTGTGTCAGCAGTGCTCTCACTGGTGTCACTGCATCGCCTGAGTGGAATTCACCATGCCCTGTATTATTGATGGCACATAATGGCCAGCTGCAGGGCGGCACCCAGACCGCACTCAGTGGTGCATGTGTGTGTGGTGGTGCTGGGAACACAAGTGGGGTTTAACTACCTTTATTTCACTCCTGATCTTGCAACTGGCTGGCTGCTGGGCTGGTCCCCAGTACAAAGTGGAGCAGCTGTGGGGCTGCTGTATGCTGCACCATCTGCCAAAAATCCCTAGCCCCTAGTCTGGTCGTGGGCAACTGCTGGACATCCAGATGCCTTGACCACATACCCTGTTGTCACGGAGTCACCGGGCGATGCTCTGGAACTGCTCCCCACTAAGCCAGTCAGGACTTTGGGGAGCCTCCTCTCCCTTGGAGCAGACTTGTTCAGGGCAAGAAGCTCACACGTCTTCACCTCCTGGGTCTCTCCTTGGAGCATTCAGCATCCTCTGCCCCTCCGTGGGCTTCCCACAGCGAGCCCACCCAGGCGGGGTCCTGGGGAAGCCACAGGGTTCTGCACCCCCACTTTGCAGTCAGACGTGACACTCAGCCAGCAAAACAGAGGTTTATTCGATGACAGGAACAGGGTCTAAAACAGAGCTTGTAGATACAGCAAACCAGACCCCTCGGCCGGGTCCATTCTGCGGGGCAGTGAGCCAGCCCCCTAGGTCTGCACTTCACTCCTTATCCCCAGGTAGCTCCCGACTAACCTCCCTCCAGCCCCTCCTCTCTGCTCAGCTCCTTTCCCGGGCCAGGAGGTCACCTGATCCCTTTGTCTCCAACACTTTCAGCTGGCACCTTTGCAGAGGAGGGGCCCAGGCCATCAGTTGCTAGGAGACAGAGTGCCCGGCATTTAGGGGCACTGGCCCCTTCCTCTGTAGCAATCACACACCCTTATCCCACCACCAAGATACTTAAGAACTGCCTAGGGGACACTGAGGCACCAACACAGTGTTCAGAGCAAACATTAAGAACAGTCCCAGTTTGTCACACCCTGCAGTAGAAGGGAGGTGGTGTGAGTGCTGCTACAGCTGCTGGATGCCACCTCAGGGGTCCTCCATGAAGGGTTGGATCCACTGACTTTCTGACTTCTTTGGGTCAGGAGCCTGACCCCCGCCCTGCAGATACTCTCTGCAATGTTATGTGAGTTGAGATAATAAACATCCAACTTGCTAGGCATGAAATGGACAATATGCAAAGGGAGAATGGGACAGCCCCAGAATCCTTCAGCACCCCCCTGCAGCAGCTCACAGCACACGCTGGGACCTGGTCCTGGGTGCTGAGCCCCGGGAAGCCTGGCTGCAGCTGACCGGCACGCTCAGAGAACGGCCGACGCTATGGATGGGGAGCGGCAGGCTGAGACGCTGCAGGCAGGTGGACTGTCCCAGGAGGCTGGGAGATGATGGTCATTGGTGTCGCCTGGGAAGCATCGCGGGGTGTTCGTGCCATCGCGTCCCTTGGCTATGTTTGGAGTGGGACAGCTGCCGGGAAGCCCACTGTTCTTCTGAAGCACTATCCAGCCCCTTGCCCAGCTCCCCACATCGGGTTTGCATTATCCCAAGGAAGCCTCCTCTCCAGGCCTCTGAGGTGCCAGTCCAGGACTTGCTGTTGCTTATGGCTCTGGTTGGTTAGGTCTCCTGGCTCGGGTCCAGCTCCCAGGAAGAAGGCTTGGCCAGCGCCCAAGGGGCAGAGGGTGGGTGTCAGTGCATCCCCACCGCCAGCACCCCTTGCTTGTCTCGTTAGGGCCTGAGCCTGGAGCATCTCAGTAATTCACCCTTCCGGTGGAGTCACGCCTGGACAGATACGTTTGCAGGGTCAGGCCCTCGGACAGCACAGTGCTCAGGGCAGGGATCCCATCCTTGTGATGGGCTTGATTCTGCCACCTTTCCTCCTGCTGAGCAGTGTCTCACTCCACGAGGAGCCCCCCAGAGGGACGGCGCAGGGAGGAACTTTCCACAAGGTGTGGGTAAGGGCAGCCAAACCGGGCGCTGTATTTGTACAGCACCTGATCCTGGCCAGGGCATCTGGGCACCACCACATTCCCAATACCCGCACCAGTACCAAGGATCCCGTGCCCTGCACTCCCCAAAAGCAAAATCAGCCAATCAGTTCCCTGTAGCCAAATGGTGTCTCTCTGCTGGGGCGACTTTCCCTGGGAGCTCCCATGGCTTGGGTCAGGACCCCCAGCAATCGGGGGTGGGGGTTACATCCTGGTGCTCATGCCCTCTCCCCTAGAGACCTGTCCCTTCAGAAGCAGGCCAAGCACGACTCCCCTCTGACTTCTCCCCTGTGGATGCGACTCATGGCTCTTTGGAGCTGGGCAGGTAGGGCTGGTGGGTCAGGCCCAGAGTCATGAAACTCTCACAGCAGATTCTCTGGCCCGTCTATGCCCAGCTCATGGAAGTGATTTTCACCTCCTTTCACCTGGAAAACCACCAGCAAAATCCCATCCTGTCGCCGCTGGCAGAAGGACAGGTGAAGGGATGGGAATTGCCCATTCCCGGCAGGTGATGCTTTTTCCTGCTCATCAGAGATACATTTGTCCATCTCTTCACTATCTAGGAAGAGTCTGCTGCCTTCCCCAGCCCCAGCGGGTGGGGAGCCTGGGCTGTGCAGGGGACAGAGATTCTGGGCAGAGGCACGTTGTGCTGCCTGGAGATTACTGCGCATGTTCATCTCTTCTGAGAATTCCTCGGTGCTTTTCATGTGGGGCCCATGCCCCCTTGTCCCCTCAGCCTGCTGGCAGGGGCCTGTGTCTCTCTCATAGCCACCATGGCTGGAGTCTCAAAGGGGCCGAGGGGATTTAGGAACCAAACTGATAGTCAATGTCAGTGCTAGCACCTTTGAAAATGCCAGCCCACATTTTGCAGGCGTGCTGGCTAATTGGGAGCCCATGCAAAACGCAGACAATTCCTCTGTGGGTGCCCATTAAGGGAAGGGGAAGAAAGGTGCTGAAATACCTTGAGCACTGTAGTGCTACCATAGCCAGGGTACCACAGGGGTGGCAAAGGGGAGAGGGATACGTAGCCTAAGGAACGAGGCCTTTTCAGTGGGTCTCCCTGCTGGGCTGTTCCTTTCCCAGCTGCAGGGCTCCGGCCCCTCGGCTCAGAGTTCAGGAGTTCCCCAGAGACAGACATTGGCAGCAACTTCTCCCATGGGAGCAGGAGCTGGGCTGCTGGGGGAAGCTCAGGTCAGGCAAAAGCGTGGGCAGCGCCAGGACTCACATTGTCAAGAGAGAGAAACAAAATATTTACGCTGCTGCTGACAGCACTGCCTGGCCTCCATCAGCTCATTCCGGCAGCTAATCAAATCCCCTGCAGCCAGGACAATGTTAAGGCTGAATAAAATCGATAATTCCCTGCAGATTGAAACTGTAACATGAGAGTGGCTGCAGCCTCCCCCCTAACCGACTGGGAGTCAGAGCACCTGAGACTAATATGACAATGAAAGAGGAGCTGGACTGAAACACTTATTTGCAGGGGCACTTCGGAAACAACCCTCCCAAAGTCAATATCTTTATTTCATCAGCCATGTGCCATGGGGAACCACCTGCTGCTCCCAGCATGGCTAAACAACTGCCAGTGACTGGAGCTCCCAGGGCCAGGTCTCAGCAGCAGCATCTAGGTAGGAAACTTCCGGCCGGCTCCGGTAAGGAATTTGAGGGGACGCAGGCGGGAGCTGAGGGTGCACAATGAAGAAGTAGTAATGCTTAGTGCTTAGAGAGCAGGTCAGGAGCACCAGGCAGGGATCACAGGAAGGAATTCTCTGGCAGGGGCTGTCGCAGTCAGTGTACAGGAGCATAGTGGTCGGTCCCTTTTGAAATGAAAATCGGTGGCTTTGAAGCTCCATTCATTTCCGGAGTCTGCCCGACTCCTCTGGGGACACAGGTCATGTCACTAGTAGTGCGTCTATTGCACAAACGAGGACACTGAGGCAGATTCAATAGTAGTTCCTAACCCAAGGGAGCAGGCGTCAGCACTGGCACCAGAACCCGGGAACTCCTGGGCCTGTGCCCAGATACCAGCTCCGACCTCGCTGGCTACATGGCACTGGCCTGCACCTGAGTCCACCCCCGTAACTCCAGCTGAGCCCACGCCACAGCACATGGGGCTAGCGTGTGACAGCTGCATGCGTGCGCACTGGGGCCAGTGCATTGGTCTGGCTCAGGTGAAGTTGTGAATCAGTCAGCGACCCCGAGCCCTGTGCTGATGCTGCCCGTCTTACTGGGACGTGCCCATTCAAGGCAGCCACACTGAGGAAGGGGAATTAAAACCATCTTCCAGCCGGAAATACCTTCCTGTTATCTGCTGCTTCACCTTCTTTCCAGGGTCTGAAAGCCCTTCTCAAATGGGGATTAGTAAAGGTATTAGGTATTAGGTGGTTAAACAGAGGCACAGAGAGGCAAAATAAACTCTCCTGAGGTCACACAGCAAGTCAGTGGCAGGAACCCAGGAGTTGTGACGCCCAGACCCTGGCTTTATTTACCCCCACTAGACAATGGCCCTTCTCACCATGCAAGTGGCCTGCAGGTTGGCCAGGTGCGGGCTTGGCAGCTCCCACCACATGGTGATGTGATACAGATGATGTCTGGTTGCAGCAAAACGGTTGCCGCCGGCATGCAGCTGGGACATGCCCGTCAGAATCACAATGATATTGCGGCTTGTATCTGGAGGGGAATGTTCCTTCTCTTCCTGCGTGCTTGCCGCAGGGTGCTGGGCGAAGGAGCAAGCGGCTGCTTCCCCTCGAAAGGAAGAGGCACACCCGTGCATCCCATGTAAAGGGGTATGTGAAGGCCTTCGGGGAGTCATGTGGGCAGCAAAGCGGCGCACTCGCTTCCTTAGCACCTGTCCAGCCAAGACGCTCCAGCGGCTCATCATCTGTCCCGTGTTGCCGGCAGGAGGGAGCGCAGCCTGCCTGCCTCCAGAGATATGGAACATGGCCACTCAGCCTGGAGCTGATAAATCCCTGATAATCCCCTGGTTTTGCGATACTGTAATGGGATGAAAGGGAAGGGAGGGGATTTAGTTACTAATCCGGAGTGAGATCCCTGGGCTGTGCAGGGCACTGACTCTGCGGAGAGTTTCCTGCTTGCGGACCGGGTGAGACAAGACACTAGCCTGTGCCGGGCTGCTGGGGTTAAACTTCATCATCCCCCCACCCAGAACCTTGTCTCAGGCTGGCCTGGAAAAGTCTTCGCTGGAACGCCAAAGCTGCCCCCTCCAGGTATTGCTGATGAGTCATTGACAGGCTGAACTGAGCGCTGGCCGCACAGGCCTGGAAACCGAAGTCGTCTCTGTGCAGATAAGCGAGCGCACAGAGCAGAACTAGCCCCCTCCACGCTATGGACCTGCCCTGTCGCTGAGACTGGTTCAGTGCTGGGTCCTTCCGAGCCAGGGCTGGGAATGGCTCCCTTCCTAGCCTGGAGAGGACAGATCGGCTCTGGGCTCTGAGCCGGGCTGGAAGTGGGGGGCCCTGGAGGGAGCTTTGAAGTGATGCTGCCCCTGCCAGAGTGGTTCAGCACTGGTGGAAAAGGCCAGTGCAGCGTGGGAGTGGATTTCCCATTGCCTCCTGGGCTCCTCTGCTCAGATTTGCCAGCAGGAGGCAGACAGGCCTAAGTCCACCAAGCTGCTAGCACACGGCTGGGCTTCAACAGGCAAACAGAAGGTGGAGTCTCCGTAACCCATTTCTGCTCTGCTGGGCCGGACAGTCCCACTTCCCTCCGGTCACACAACGACACCACTTCGGAGGGAGGGAGAGAGGCATGTGGGGGAGACACAGAGAGCACAGAACCCCTGAGCCGCTCAGTTGCCCCCCAACTCATCTGACTCATTTGTTGCCTGCACTGATGATGTTTTCCCAATGAGCCCAAATGCTCTTTGTTGGTGGTTTCCTAGGAGAATAATCATGTTAAAAAATTAATTACACACCTGAAAACAAAATCTGTTACAACGCACATTAGGAACAAATTGTGCACTCCAAAGGAGACAATTTACAGCTTGGCTAAGTAATGAAGAAACCCAACATGGCTGGACCAGGGAAGGAGAAGTGGAAAGTGACAGCGCGCCAGGCTGCAGTGCCGACCAAGGGCTGCCTCTCTGGCCCCAGCTGGTCACAGAAGGGGTGTGGTGGACTGGGGGCGACCAGTCCTCTCCTCTCTGGGTCCTGATGCCCGAGGGGGAATCACAGCCCAGTCACACCCTCCCATTCCTGGTTTGCCCATTTTCCTGAGGACAGGCTGAGGCCTCTGCTCAGCTCTCGGATGCCCCAGGAGACAGAGGTTCATCTCCACTGCAGTGGGGAGGTGTGATTGCAGCAGCGAGCTTGTAACAATAGCAGCGAAGCTCAAATAAATACCCAGGGTTTGGGCGGGTGGAGCTAGTCTGTGTGGCCACCATGTCCCCCCTGCCCCCCGATACTCTGGCTAGCCAGGCACATCTCCACATGCTGCAGTCACTGAAGTGCAGATGGACACACAGACACCCCAGCCAATGCCAGCAGCTCTGTTTCCTCGGAGGAATGGGCCCAGCCCTGGCCTGGCTTGGGCAGATGGGAGGGAGGGGTTGACCACGGCTGGAGTAGGGAATTTCAGTGCTCTGGGCATACCATGACATGGGGCCCTCCATGGACTCCCCCCCCCCACATTTGGTGACCCTGCACCCCTCTTGGAGAGGTAATGACAGCAGCCTGGGACTCTCCCACTCCTCCCAGGACTGGTAGCAGAGCCCACCTCCTGTCAGGTGCAGCAGGGTCTCCCTTCATCGGAGAGCAGAGGCAGGAGCAGGAGGCGTGTAGTACTTGCCCCAGCTGCCCTCTGCCCCTTGTGCCACACAGAGTGTGCCCTGCTTGGGGCAGGGTTGGTGGGCCCCCCAGAGCCCTGGGTTGCAGAGTTCACCCCACTCACTGAGATGCATGCATCAGTTCCCCCCTCAGAGCTATTGTGGCAGGCTCTCTGCACACACAGGCAGGTGTTGCTGCCTCAGCTACACTCGGTTCACAGCGCCAAGCTTCTCGTCACAACCAGGAGGACTAAAACCTTTTTTTTTTAAATGAAAGCTGAGATGCAGCTGTAGCCACATGACTCCAGGAGCTGGGGCCCTGGGCATGGGCTGGTAATGCATCAGCCTTAATCCAGATAGACAGAGGATTAGGACCCGGTTCCTTCCCATTTTTGTCAGTGACAGCCAGTTCCTCAGCGGGCGTAAGTCAGCACAGCAGCACAGACACCAGTGAAGGTTTTGACCCTGTGGAGTTTTGCTGTTGGTTTCAGTGGGGGCCAGGAAGGTCCCCACAGGGCCAAACTCAGGCCTGGTGTCAGCAGGCGCAAGTCCCATTGACGCTTGGGAGTTCGATGGAATCTGGGCTCCAGAACCAACCGCTGCTGGAGGATTATTCTCGGGAATATTTTGTCCTTTAAAAAATAATCCAACCACTGAGTCAGAACATTATTCCCCTGCTATTTTCACAGCCTTAATTATGATGATGGTTATAATTCCACACAGTTCTGAAATGCTTATTGCCTGGAGCAGCCCAGTGTCCCATTTCTAGGACATGCTGAAAACAGACTCTCCCTGGCTGATCCATCCTATACCTGGTATTAGCAGTAGCATTAAAGTAGTGTCCAGAGAGCCCTTGTGCTGGACACGGGCCCAACACACTGAGAGCCAGTCCCTGCCCCAAACTGCTTACTGTCTGTGTACACAAGACAAACACTGGGGGGCGGGGGGGACACCCAGATTTCCTGACTCACATCCCCAGACACTAGATCGATGAAGGAAAATCTGCGACACACATCTGCAGAGAACTATTTTTTACGGTTTACAGTCAAAACTACAGATTACAGCTTCTAAGGCCAGAAGGCCACGGTGAACCTCTGGGGGTGACCTGCTGCAAAACACAGCCCATAGGACTGCCCTGCATGAATTCCTGGTGGATTGAGAGCAGGTCTCCTAGAACAATATCCAATCTTGATTCAAAAACTACCAGGGTTGGAGACTCCACCAGTGGCCCTCGGGCAGTTGTTCCAGTGGTTAACCACCCTCAGTGTTAAAACTCTGAGCCTTATTTTAGTCTGAATTTATCCAACTTCCAGCCACTGGATGGTGTTAGACCTTTGTCTACTAGACTGAAGAACCACAATCAAACAGCTGTTCCCCATGTAGAGACTTATTGTGATGAAGTGGGAATGTTCTTAATGTTTTCCCTGAGTGCTGTGTGGATGCCTCAGTTTCCCCTATGCATTTCTCAAGTGTCTAGGGGGTGTGATTGTTGCAGAGCCCTAAGGGGGCCAGTGTGCTGCTGTCTGGACAGAGAATTGCTGACATCATGTCTCCTGGCAACTAATGGCCTGGGCCCTTCCCTTGCAAAGTTGCCAACTGAAAGTGTTGGAGAACAAAGAGATCAGGTGACCTCCTGGCCTGGGAAAGGGACAAAGGGAGAGGAGGGGCTGAAGACTTTCAGTTTGGAGCTGGCTGGGAAAATGGAGGGGAGGCCAGACAGACCTCCTGGCCTCCCTGGGGCCCCCAGATGGACCTAACTAAAGAGGGTCCTGTTGTCTGTACCGGCAAGTCCTGTCTTGAACTATGTTCCTGTCGTCTAACTAAACCTTCTGTGTTACTGGCTGGCTAAGAATCATGGTGAATCGCAGGAAGCCAGGGGTGCAGGGCTGTGTCTCCCTCACACTCGGTGACACTAATAAACTGTGATCAAATCACCCATTAGCCTTCTCTTTGTTAAGCTAAATAGAGAGAGCTCCTTGAGTCTAGCACTATAAGGCATGTTGACCAATCCTTTAATCATTCTCCTGACTCTTCTCTGAACCCTCTCCAATTTAGCACCATCCTTCTTGAATTGCGGGCACTGCAGTGTTCAGCAGCAGTCACCCCAGTGCCAAATACAGCTCCTGTTGGCGATTTCCCCTCTTCATACATCCAGGGATCGCATTAGCCCTTTTGGCCATTGTGTTGTGTTGGGAGCTTATGTTCAGGTCTGGTTTGTTTGATATGCAGCAAGATCTAATTACCAGGGTGAACACACACACACACACACTGATCACATGCACAGTTGCGTACATTGTGTTCATAGTTCTGTAGAGGTGAAGGCCAGAAGGGATTTTTAGAATGATCACCTGGTCTGACTCCATGGATATCACAGGCCATTAATGTCACCCAGATATCCCTTGATGGAGCTCGAAGACTTTACTTAGATTAAGGCCTTTCAGCCCTCAGGAGGGTAAGTTCTGTGCCGGGGCAGAGAAGTGCCTCGAACGTCCAGGGCTCCTAGCTGAATACACAGTGCACAGACATGCCATGCTCTCCTCTGAGCACACGTAGCATTTACTCTGTGAGCCTGGGGACTGTCCGGGTGTGATCAGCAACGATTTCTGTCTCCAGTGTTCAGAGCAACACTCCGGGAAGGGACGGCCAGCCCTCCCCCCGCTGCGAAGGAGACCGATGCACAGCAGGAAATCACTCTGATCAATAAAGCCATGAGTGTCCCCGGGACGAAGTGGACAGAGTGTGACATGTGTCTGCTGCCATCCTATGTGTCTGGGGTCCTTCTGGGGGCTGGAGAGCAAGCGAAGGCAGGAAGGGTGACCCTGTGCTTGTCACTAGTGCTAAGGGGCAGGACAGGACTCGGTGGGTGTGGGAGACGGCAGGTTCCTCGATCTGCTCTAGCACTGCAAAGCCCCCACCTCAAGTCAGGACCAAAACTCCCTCTTCCAGGGATTTGGCTTTGTTAGCAAAGAACCGGACACCAACAAAACACGTGACACCCCACACCCCGGATTTCACAGCCCAGGCCTAGATTCTCCTCCGCACAACCATGCCAACCTCCTCTGAACCCGGGGGTGTGGGGTCCTGAGCCACCCACCGCAGCGAGTCACCAGCCCCCAGTTAACCCGTTCCCAGCAGGGTGACCAGCTGCTAACAGGGACAGGGTGTCTAATGTGCAGTGCAGTTACTGATAAAACCAGTGCTCCTGGCTGGCTGGCTGGGGGGTGGGTGGGTGAGTGGGTGAGGGACATTTTCCAGCCTTCGCTGCAAACTCTTTCTTGGTAGCTAAAAAAGAAAACAAAGATTGATAAGATAAATGATGTCACTGCCCCCTATGTGGGGCTGAGCAAGACCCCCCTGCCACAAGGATGCTGCAGCTCAGACATGATCGATGCCTGGGACTGGAGCGGCTTTGGGGCTCTTTGGACGTCTGCCATGTGCCCCTTTCTTCCCCTCCCTCCTCTGCCAGGGCTGCCCCCTGCAAGCTGGCATGGTGTGGGCATTCTGGGAACGCATTGTGAGAAACGGGCAGGGAGCCAAGGTTTCGAAGGAAAGAAAACACTTCCTTGGAGTTTGATTTCTGTGTCTGGGCCCGTTTTGGGTGCGCAGGGATGCTGCTGAGGTACTGCCAGCCCATCCTGCCGGAGGACGCCCCTTCCTGTGTGCCTACCTGGGCACCTAACCGAGCTGCTCTTTGCAAGCTGGACAGAGAGGCTAGACCAGCCGCACCACAGCCTATGGCCCTGCAGGAGCTGAGTTCCACCCATCAGTGACTGCTGGGCTGGTGTGAAGCTGGGAGTAGCTGGGGAAGGAAGGCAAAGTTAGTGGTAGTAAAGTGCCAAAGGCCGGAGCACAGGGCATCTGTGGCAGAGGAAGCAATCCAACCCAGCTCTTCTGTGTCCTGGTCCAGTTCCTTTGCACCCCACTGTCTTCACTGCAATTATAACCCTCCCGCTCCTGTGATCTCCGTCCTGTAGCTTTGGTACTAAGCTGGTAGCGTTCCCAAGGAAGCAGGGATCTTGGGTACCCGTGAAAAGCTTTTATTGAACAGTGACAGCAGCAATATGATGAACTAAGCCACATTCTGTGCTGGACTCAGGGAGATGCTAAACTCTGGCAGTCCCCAGGTCTTTCCCTAGCCCACTTCCTTTTCAATCCCTGCCAGGTCCACCAGGTGGTGATCCGCCACAAAAACCTCCACGCAGCTAAAAATGCGCCTGCATCTTCTTCCACGCCGCAGAGACCAGCGTCCCTGCACTGGTTGGCGCCCACCTCTCTTCCTCCGCTTCACACCCACCTCTGCTGAGATGCTTACAGGAAACCAGCCAGCTAATGATGCTAGGCTGCGGAGCAGATGGGGGAACTGATGCTTTACTCACAAGTCATATATTAAAAATGCAAATAAATGTATGTACAACTTGTATCTCTTGGACTGGATCCTCCCACCCCCGCCCTTCGTATGTCACTTCATTTCTGAACTCCCAAACCTGCAAGCTGCACCTTGCGTGCAGCCCCGGTACCTGCACCAAGCACTGGTCATTGCCAGGGCAGGGCTTTGCCCTTGCAAAGTGGCTTGCAGGATGGAGGTCTGAGGCATCCTGCAATAACCAGTGCAATGGGGGCCCAACCTCGACTGGGCAGGAGTTGAACATCAAGGTTAAATAATAAGAAAACCTAGCTCTGAGCCCAGGAGGAGTGGACTGGCTCAGCGGGCAGAGTCAGCAGGGTCTCTGCCTAAACAGATCACACTGTGAGCCTGAAATCCTGAGTTAACACAAGCCAGAGAAAGAGACTCCCTGGCTCCCCAGCCTGCGAGCCTGGACACAGACCCCTGCCCTCCTGAAGATGTCTCCTCTTCACCCCTACTCTGATACCCTTCCCCGCGGAAGGCAAGGAGGACCCTATGCTGTGGTTAACCCCTTGCTCATCAGGGTTCAGGCAGAGCCCCTGCCCCCTTGGCTATGTTCCTCCCTTGCTGTTCCTGGAGCTATGTTTCAGTGGCGGCTGGAGAGGTGCTGGGTGTATTAAGGGCATGGGGGAAAGGGCTCGTGGGCTGGATTCTGCTGACCGCTTGGCCGTGCGTAAGCAAAGATAGTTAGTGCTGGACAGCTGGTGAGGTGGCACCCGATGTTCCCACCCTGATGGCAGGGGAAGGAAGGGTATGTCCCAGGCAGCAGTGTGGGCTGGATGGCGAGGAGCCTGTTAGAGCAGCCTCCTATGGTGCAATGCCCGTGAGGAGCCACTCTTCGGGGTGCGAGCTAGGGCTGCTCCCATGCCCAGGTTGCTCTGACTTAGGGACCCATACCCAGCTCCCTCAACCTACCCTCGCCACACAGAGAATCAAGCCCAGATTTGGGTCAGGTCCCCTTTAGCTGCCTCCTCTCTCCACAGCTCCTAGTAACAACTCCCCTGTCTCTGTAAGCTGCACTCTGCCCTGTGCTCCTGTGAGCGACTGGCAGCCACACAAACACTGCATGATGCTGCCCTGGCTTCTCTCCCTTTTGTTCTTGTTTTGCAGCATCAGCAGGAGCCATTAGATTGTTCTAAAAAGCATGTTGCGGTCCACTGTGGAATGAAACCCACAGCTTCCCAGCCAGGTCTGCAAGGGAGGAGATGGGGCAGTTTGGCTCAGCTGTGCCGACAGGAGAGCTTCTCCCGCCAACAGAGCTACTGCCTCTCGGGGAGGTGGGAGAAGCTCTCACATCAGCGTAGTAGTGTCTTCACTTCAGTGGTGCAGCTGGGCTGCTGCAGGGCTTTGTGTAAAGACAAGCCCAAAGAAGCACTCGAAAACGTGAACTGAGAGTGCCTGATGCCTGCCTGAATCAGCAGACAGCCTGAAACAATAGCTCCAGGAGGTGTGCTCAGCCTCCTTCTTTGTAACTCTGAAACCTGCTGCCGTCCAGAGGGGTGGGTCCACAGCGTGGGGGCAGGAGCCATCAGGACCCTCCTTTGAGGTGTGGGTAGGGCATTGTAGCGCCTTAATTCAGCCAGTCGGAGATGCCTCTTTGGGGCTACACTGTGAGAAACTAGAGTATGCGGGGGGAAAGTTCAGCAGGCTGCGGCAATGCTGCTTTCAGACAATCCCTGCCATTACCGCTCAGTGCTGAGCAACAGTGTTATCTAAAGTGCCTGGGAGCAAGACACAGATTAATATTCATAACAAGAGAGCTGAGCATATGGAATATGAATAATGCTAATTGTGTTGGTATAGATTTGGTATGGAGGCTTCCATGCATTAAAAGGGGGAATTATTCCTCCTCCAAAAGATTCAGACCCATTCACACTGAAGGCAATGTGCTCAGATTGCAAAGCGGGGGTTTCTCTACCCCCGGGACAGCCCCTGCCCATGCAGTGCTCGGAGAGGAGCAATGGTCCAGGCCAGAGATCAGGTGCACCTGTGAAATGTGGGGGTGTGTGTGTATCTTGCCCCCAGAAAACCCACCTTAGAGCAGGAAGACATGGATGCTGGAGAAATCAGGACACTGCACGTGTAACCACTTTTGGCATGTGTCCCTATAGCTCTGTTTCGCTGTAGATCTGTTAACATGCACACATTGGTGTTATTCATGCAGAGTTAAGGCTCAGAAAGCAACACCACAAAAAAGCGGGGCCTGATCCTCAGAACTGTGCGTGCAGAAATGTATACATCTGACTAGTCTTCCCAACGTCATGTGCGCAGTCATGGCAACTGCACGTGCAAATGGGCCATTGGGTGTCCAGCTGGTTATGTGCGCACGCAGTCCCAGTGTTTTCTCATGCCCTCCTGGTAATTGTGCCTGCAAATTATACACTCTGAAAGTTGGGGCCTCAAAAGTTAAGATTTCCATGGCAATTATAACTCATTCCTCTTGCACAGATGTACAGCTGTACTGTCAAGTCTTGTTTCTCACTCTCTTAAAACTCCTGCCTTCGACAGTGGGCCCAGCTTTCAATCTTGGATGCCAAGCTGAGACCGCCCACTTCAGCGTTCTGTGGCTCCCATCAGCCCACGGGGGCCAGCAGCACTCCCTGCTTTAACAGACCCACCTGAAGATGTAGGGGCCCGGACCAGGGAAGCCAAGTGTGCAAATTTGGCTCCTCAGGTGTGAATGATTATTAATCGTGTGTAGCAATGTTACCAGCCTTGGCAGTGGACTGTAAGTGATCCCCGGCAAACAGAGCAATGTGGCTCTAAATGTGCCAGCCCCAAGGAACTCTGTCTGGCTGAGCCTGGCTCGGTGTTGTGGGAACCTTCTCAAAGGCGTTTGGTACCTTTGCCTCCCTCGCCGTACCCGTGCTGGTTGAGTGGCCGGTACACAGGAAGGAGAAGAAGGATGGATGAGCACCCCCAAGGTGCTGGGCAGGGTGTGGGGACACAGCGTGGGGGCAGGAGCCTGCTCTCTTATGTACAGAAAGGCAGGGAAGCAGTTAATGTTCTGCAGAAGGGCGAGGAGACGCAACGCTTTAAAGACTCCTCTTCCCTTTTACCCTCCGTTTTCAGGCCAATCAGCTCCTGGCAGCCTGATGGGGGCTCTATTAAGGTCAAGAGGAAAATGCTGATTTGCTTTCACCACCGGTAAACCCATTTGTAGACAAGAGGGTTTGACTGAAGCAGGCGACAGGTCTAGCCCAGGCCCTGCAGAGCCTAGGGTGGGTCTGTCCCTGCACAGGAGCTCTGCAGACTCACCCCATCCCATGACTAGCAAAGTCATCTGCCACTTTGTCTGGGTTGACACTGCAAGCTTCATCTGTGTGACAGCTGAAACTCTTCGGCTGACTGCCGCCTGGGGGCATGAGTTCCCTGAACGCACACACCTCCAGCTAGAACAAGGGGTGATTCATACAGCTCACTTGCGCTGTAGATATATCAAAAAGGCATCCATTAACTAGGACTGGGGTCACTCACTCCCTGGAGGAAACTGCTCTACCACCAAAAGAAACACCTTCAAAGTCCCTGGAAGACAATGAGCTAATCTGGAGTTATTAAACAAGCAAGGACTCTTCCTTAGCAAACTTCCTAGTCTTGGTGCTGACAGCATGTCCTTGCCATGCAGCTGACAGGCAAGATGTCACTGCCGTAGTGTGAACAGGTGGGGAAGGGAAAGAGGAAAGAGAGGGGTTATAATGTCTCACTTCTGGGTATGGGTTTTGGAAGCACTCATGAGAATTCAATCCATTCCTCTAGTAAAATTCTACGGAAGGGGGAAAAATCCTCAACTGCACAATTTTGCCTGGCTCACAGCAAAACAGCATTTGTCACAGTGTAATGGAAGCTGTTTTCATCTGCAGAGCCTGTGGTTAATTTGTGTGAAAATTAGCAAAAAACCTCCAACAAACAAAATCCTACAGTGGATGAACTGACGAAAATATTCTGCCAGGATGGGAATTTCTGGCCAAGGCTGAGTAATTTTTGCACAGCCCCAGTGAGCCTAGATGCTCGTTTCACTGGTCTCCAGAGACACACACAGTAAGGCCCAGCTTGGTGAAGGTGTTTTCTGCATGCTCACGTGCATTCCAGGTGTGCCTAGGGTGAGAGCTCTAAGGTGTTTGACCCTCTCCTTTTGCCTCATTAATAACACAGGATTCCCCCACACTGCACTTTGATCTCTTCAATTTTAGCTCCTTTTAGCTGCTGTCGAGGGACTAATCCCTCCACAAGCCGCAGGAATCACCAACATTTTGGACAGCAACAGCTTCCAGTCTTACAGCGTAAACAAAATCTTTAAACATGAAATTCATTAAAGCCCTAATCCCTCATCTTTGAGCCCCAGACACCTATTCCCATGCATCCCACATAGCTCAGGGTGGACCAGGCAGAAGGTCACTGGAATATTTACTCACTTCCTGGCTGATCCCAGATTAAACTCACCCAAGCAGGTGTTTATCCATGATTTTTTCCTTTCCAGTGATCCGGATCAATTCCATTTATCCAGTTTAGGGGATCAAACCGTGTGACATTTGGAGCTGTGTTATTTAAAATGCAAATCTCCCCCTCCCCTCCTCCCAGATTGGGCAAGCTCCAGGGAGTGCTCGGAGGGCATGTTTGGAATGCAAAATATACTGGGGGGCGGGGAAATGCCGCACTCATGGTCTAACCATGCTTCTTCTGCAGGCACACAATGCTGCTGTGCAAACAGTCCCAAGGAAAATGATAATAATAATAATCATAATGGACAGTAGGCATCAAGCTCTGGCTAATCCGCAGGTGGCAAAGCGGGACCACGAGGGCTGCAGTTGCAGCAGGAGCGTGGGGGAATCACACTATTTCTGAGTTCTGGATGGGAAAGGGGAAATCAGGAGGGTTGGTTGTTTAATACAAAAATGAATGTTCTCTTTCTCTGCAAGCTGGTTGCCAGGTGTTTTGCTGGCTACTGTTGCAGCTCTATACATTGAGCACAGCTTGTAGTGCTTCCTCCTGCTTCAGGGGGCCAGTCTCACTTCGGAGCTAGAGCAGTGGTGACTTGGACTTTGCTTTCCCTTTGGGAACCGGGCCACGATGGCCCAGCCGCCCAGGACTGGACACCTCCAGGCAGCAGCACTGCTCCTGCCTTACTGAGACTTGCAGTCAAGTGAGTATGAAAGGGGGCACGTGCACCCCTTCTTTCCCTGCTCCCTCCCACCCAGCTGTCCGTCTGCGCCATGCAGAGCACTAGACCCATGCACTCCGGACCTGGGCTCAGAATCAGGACTTTGCAATCACTGGGGTGGAGGCTGCAACGTAGGGCTGGACTGGCAGCCAATTCGGTCAGCACCGCTGCAGCCAGTAACGAAGATGGAGCTTCATTGACTGATGCCAGTGGGGAAAGTGGCCCATAAGGAAACACAAAGCCAATCGAAGTGGCAGCAGAAAGGTCCTTGTCAGCCAAGGAGAAAGCTTGGCCACCAGTGCCGTAGCCTGGCTGTGACGCTGGCAGGCAAAAGCCACCTTGCTGGAGCCCTTCGCCGTGCCCAACGTGAATGCAGACGTACACTTCAGAGCTGGGTCTAGACCGAAGAGCTGGCAGGAGCTGAGTGTCCAGGAAGAACTCACTGCTGTCAGGCTGGGACAGGCCGGAGCTGATGGGAAGGTTGCACTGGCTGGCTTCTCAGCATGCCAGCAATGGGCTTGGTTCTCCGATTGCCAAAAGAGGAGGCCTGGCGAGAGGGACGGATAGAGTGGATCATGGAACTTGAGGGCAGCTCCAGCCCATTGGCCCCGGGGTGTCCTTGGCTTCTGACACCGATACAGAGGCCTGGCTGCTTTGTAGCCCTTTGTTACTGAGAACGTCCCCTCGTCATCCCTCTTGGCTGGATCACTGCTTGAAGTTATAGCCAGCTGGTCAGTGCCCAGGGCAGCCAAGGGCGTGAGGCAGCCTGGCTCTGGGATGCTGCATTAGCCTGTGGCCCAGTGCTCTGCGGCTCCAGCACTGATGCGGAGAGGGGCTTAGAGAGATGGTGGGAGGCATCCTAGAAGATGCCATCAGGCCTCTGGACCAGTTCAGCAGGCTCCAGTGAAAACCACGGTCAGGACAAACCCCATGGAGTCGTTCCTCAAACCTGTCCAGACCTTGTGCCTCCTCCTGAGCCCACCTAACCTGGGGGGCAGAACAGAAGGAAGAGATGGGTTAAATACAGTGGAAAACTTGCTAGGATTGGCTGGCTTGGGGCTACAGATGCTTTTTTCTCTAGGACGCTGGTTTAAATCCAGCCCCAGCTGGTAGCAAAGGAAAGTCAGCATCTCTCAGTTGCCTTTGGGAGCCTGGTGGAGTGAGCTGGGGTCTCTGCAGAGTTCCTAGCGGAGAAAGTCCCTATGACAGTGGGCACTGACCCCTCTGCTGGATCGCTCAGCAAAGAGCCAGACTCTGCATGAGGCAGAGCCGGAGCTCCCTTTCCAGCCTGAAATGGGGTCCCTCCAGGTCAGCCTGGGGAGCTCACGCTGCACTTGCCCTGTGAACAGAGGGTGCAGGCTGTCTGTCCCACAGCACAATATTCACTTACATTTCACAAGAAGGAAAAGCAAGGGAAACTGCTTCCCGGAAGCTGGGGCTGGGAGGGTGAGGGGGCAGGGGATGGGAACAAGACCCCAAGAAGCCAGCGTTTCTGTTCCCCACCGGTAGCAGAAGCAGTGGAGGAGCAGCTTCTCAACCTGCTTTATCAAAAAGACCCTCCTCTGAGAGGAAAACAATCCCTCTCGGTGCCAGCATTTTCACAGCTGCATGGAGCAGAGCCCTTCCTAAGTCCAGTCTTCTCCTGAGCTAGCTCGCTGGCCTGTTTGAACAGCCTCCCCCATGGCCAGGTCCCTCGCACGCACATGAACCCTTCGACTACCAAGGAGAATAACAAAGAAGACATAGTTGAGTCAACTCTGTGCAAACACTGCAGTTCGGGAGCCCCCCAGGCTGTGCCCAGTGTTAGAGGGAAGGTGCAGTCAGGCTGGGGGCTCGCCGTAAACAAAGATGCACTAAATGTCTTAGGGCTTATAAATATGTTCTGAGAGAAAAGCAGGGATTTGGATTTCAGCTTAGATACATAATGTGCTTTTTCAGAGCCACGTTCCAGAAAACCAGCCTTCTTGGCAGAGACAAGACGGCTTCCCACTACATCTCAGAGAGGAGGCAGCTGCCAGTTGCAAAGCTAAATCTCCGTGAAACACCATGAGTTTCCACTTGGATTGGCCAAAGTGGCTTTTCTCCTTCCCTTTCCCAGCCCCATGCTGCAGCAGCTTGCCACGCCAGGTGAAAAAAACAGCCCAAGAACTTTGCTGCTCAGAAAGAACATGAGTGTTGTGGGGAAAAATCAGGCTCCCTTCCTGGCTAATGGGAGCTGATGTGTGATGAATTCAGCGAGCTCAGGAGCAGCACCTGCAGAGTCACCAACGGCAGCAGGCTTCTCATTTTGTTGTAAGTTGAGGCTGAGCCTCGACAGACAGGCCAGCACCAGGGGGTTAACTTTGGTGTCCTGGCCAAATTTCAGCTCAGGTAGTTGCATTCTGCCTCCCTCTGTTTGTCCTGCCCTTGAGAACGGGCAGTCACGGCCCATACTGAACCCTGCTGTGCATGGCTGCTGGAGCACCACTTCTCCAGTTCAGGAGAAGGGCACTAGTCCCTCACCTGGGTGCTGCAGATGGGCAATATTAACACCTCCTCTACGGGGGCGGGGAAGCAGGGCACTGGCTTCCCTTAGCTGAAGGTTTGTGGAGATCTCACCAATATGTCCCCCCGGTTCCAACCTTCCCTTCCCAGGGGAGACTGTTGCAGAAGTTTTGATGAAACAGTTTCTGGAGTGCTGAGATCACTTCTTGGTCTGTTCTGCATTCCCAGGAGCTGCCTTGTTCTAGCTGGTGGTCTGGCCATGGTTTCCTGTTACCCTGGTTCCTGAGCACCACACGCTCTCTAACGCGTTTGGCCTCACAGCACCCCTGGGAGGCAGAGGTCCTGCTATGGCGCAGACGGGGACCTGAGCCACACAATGGCTAAGTGACTGACCCGAAGTCACAAAAGGAGTCTGTGGCAGAGCCAGGACTCCAAGCCAGATTACCCAGCTTCTAAGCTAATCACCAAGCCATCCTTCCTATCCACCTAATCATGGACAAGGGTCAGGCAACTATTGTGCATGTGCATGCCAGACTGAACAACCCTGAGTGTCAGACACCTTCTCCCTCTATGTGCATCTGCCAAGCGAGAAGAAAACCAACATGTGACGTTACACTGATTCCCTGCATGCTCTATCTGTCTGCACCAATCTGTTCCCTCTCCCCATATGCTTGGATTGGGAGCTCACTGGGGCAGGGTCTGTCTTTTTGTTGTGTTTGTACAGAGCCTAGCGCCGGGGGCCCTGTCCATGGCTGAGGCTCCCAGGGAGCTACAAGAATAATCAATAACAATGATCCCTCGCAAGGGCAGACCAAAAGCCAGTGGCTGGGAGGTGAAGAGAGATCAGTACGAGCTGGAAAGAAGGTGCAGGGAGGAGAACTAGCCATTGGAGCAGCTCACCGAGGGCTGTGGTGACGTCTCCCTCCATTGGCACCTGGAGGTCTCTGTCCAGGAGATGCTCTCATTCAGCCACGGGGTCCCGAGCAGGCCGGGAGGTTCCCTGATGGAGGCTCTGACTGGATGAGCACTGTGCTCCCTCTGGCCTTGCAATCTGGGAATCCGGGCTGAGCCATTCAGCTCCGTCAGCAGCCGCTGGGGAAACAGCATCCTTCTTGGCGGGGCCGGCACTGTTCCCTTGGAGAGGCTGATGTCCTGCTCCCGTGGACACCTTCCTCTGCTGCACCTAGTGCTGGCCTGCCAGCGGTGCCCTGTGAATCCCCCAACGGGCAGACCAAGGCACGTCAGACCCGCTCCCACCCAGAACCTGGAAGTGGAGACGAGTGTGAACTTACACAGTACAGGGAGGAAACCTGCCCCCAAACACTGCACGGCTTCATAGACTCCAGGCCAGAAGGGACCAGCCTGAGCATCTAGCCCCACCTCCTGCACAGCTCAGGCCGGAGACCCTGCCCCAGGGGTGCGAACCTTCTGCTTTAGGGTCAATGCAGAAGATGGGACGAGGTTCCAGGGATCTCACATTTGCTTGTCCCTAGCTGCACAAATTGCCCCATAGTGAGGGGCCTCGGAGTCCCAGGGGATGGGCTATTGGCAGGGAATCGAGGATATTCAGCCTCCTGCTTCAGGGCTACGCTAGTCTCCAGCCGTTAGAGACCAGGATGAGTCCAATATAGGGGGCAGATTATCCCACGGCTGCTCCTGTGGGGCTCCAGCACCTATGCCTGGTGGTAGCCAGTCTCAGAACCTGGGCACTGGGCTAGCTGGATCTTGGCTCTGCCTTGCCTGGGTAGCACCCGGGGTCAAGGAGATATACGTATAGTAATTCAATATCGTCTGTGCAGCTGGAGGCTGTTTGTGTGTGCTTGTGACGGGCTTTATACGTGGAACAGAGGAAACCAACTGCCGGCGCCTCTGCACCCAGCCAGAGCGACTTCGCTGTTGTGTCGGTTTGTGGGAGTGAGCCAGCCCGGCAGAGGGAACAAACATCTTGGCCTGATCTCCTGGAAGAGAGTTGCTCCTTCCCCCAGTGCCCTGCTGAGCTAGTCATCAAGCAGGCTAGCCAAGCTGAGCAAATGCGCGCCTCGTCTCCCCGTGCCAGGGGGCTGTGTGGGCTTGGTGCTGGCTGATGAAATAGATCTCACGTTCTCTCAGGGAAGGCAAGTGATATTGACATGGTACAGGCAGTGGCTGGCAGGACTGGTCGGGGTGGAGGGGCTGCAGGGTTTGCGGTATTCCGGCCGGGAAAGCGAGGCCGCGGGGATGCGGAGCTAATAAAAGGCTGCATTAGCCAAGAGTTAGAAGGATCCATCCCTACCCCGGGGGGCACAGGAGCAGGACGCAGGCCCTGGAAGCGATAGCTATAAGCGAATGACACTCACTGCGCACTGTCTACCCCTGTAATCACACAGAGGCACAAAGCCCATCAACCCCTTCTTCTCCAGCCAGCTGTTCTGAGGCGAGTCACCTCCCGCTCCATCCTCCGCACAGTTCAGAAACCCCTTGCACGGGGGCTGTCTGCAGCAGGGCCACTCATAGGGGAGAGGTAAGTGGGGCAATTTGCCCCAGGCTCCGGGCTCCGCAGGGGCCCCCACGAGATTTTTCGACCCACCGCCGAAGTGCCCTGAAGACCTGGAGTGGAAGGACCCCTGATGTCAAAGACCCCAGACCACCTGAATCCTCTGGCCCTGGTCTGTGGGGCTTTAGAGCCACCGGCTCCCCGTGACGCAGGGCCGGGGTAGAGAGAGGTCAGTGTGCCAGGCCCAGGCTGGGAAGCAGCAGTCACAGCACACTAGGGGAGCGTGACTGGGCAGGTGGCAAGCTGGGACTGCTGCTCACTGTGCGAAGTGTGCTGGGCTCGGGCCCTGGGACTGCTGTCGAGCCCATTCCTGTGCTATTCGACCTGAAGTGGGGCAGGAACGATGCCTGGGTCTGCCCAGGATAGGATCTCACCCAAAATGAACATAAAGCAGCATGGAGCCAAGGCAAATCATTGATGTGACCCACAGAGGAGACCGGACCCTGGAAAACCGTCACTCCTTCTGGAAACGCAGCACTTGTATAGAAGAGGAGGCGGGACTGCTGGGCATGTAGCTTCCAAGCCGGGAGAGGGGTAGAGGGAGGCCGTGGGCTGCAAAAGAGGAATTGTTTGTTGGGCTTGTTCCTCGTGCTGCAGAAAGGCAGGGTTCGTTTCCAAGGCAAAGGGAAATGAAACAGAAAAATACCTCCCATTAAGCTTCTCTGAGGCTGCTTAGCCGGGCTGCCCGGAGAGCTTTTCTGTCTGCGAGTTTGTCCTGCGCTGACTTGAGCGAGAACCTGAAGGAGGGCCAGCGCTTCCATTTAGGTGACCTCGGTGGTAGCCTAGGGTGCCAGGATTTGGGAGGGCGGCAGACTGCTCCGGTGGACCTCTCGCAGGCGTGCCCGCGGAGGGTCCGCTGGTCCCGCGACTTTGGTGGAGCATCCGCAGGCACACCTGCGGAAGGTCCACCAGAGCAGCAGGACCAGAGGATCATCCGCAGGAATGCCTGTGGGAGATCCACCGGAGCCGCGGGACTGGCAAGCCGGCCCTGTGCCTAGGGCGCCAAAAACCCTGGAGCCACTCCTGACCTGAAGGGAGCCAGAGCAGAATGAAATACGCCAACTGCTTCTGTACGCCACTGGGGCCGGCGGAGAACAGCTCCTAGCCGGCTGTTCCAGGGATGGTAGGGCAAGTCAAATCCATCATCTCCGGCCTGCTCCGGTTCCTGGCTCCTGCGGGTGGATGGCCAGTGAATTCAGTCCCGGAAATTGAAGTCTATTTATCCACAGAGCAGGCACAGCGGCAGGAAGGGAAAGCTTCCCCCTCCCTCAGCGCAGCTCTGCTGCATCTTGGCTCTGACCTGCAGGGCCTTCCGCTGGTAGGCTGGTTGAGGACTCAGTCAGTCCATGGCCCCTCCAATAAGCCTGCCAACCAGAGGGCAATTAGAGGCCACAGCAATGGGTACAAATGTTTTTCTAGGGTCTTTCTGTTCCGTCCCCTCCTTTCCCTTTACACTCCCCCCAGAATCATGTGTCAAGTTACAGCCAGTGATAATCCACCGCCTCTCTTGTCCCATAGGAACCTTGATCTGGGCCAGTGGCCTGTTTCCTGGTGTTTGCTGGCCTGGCTCCACAGAGGGGATGCCATGGCAGCCGCTGACTGGTGAAGTCTGTGGGAACTGGCAGGGTACAGATTTATCATAGCCTAGCACTGGGCAAAGTGCAGGCCTGATCACTTCCACATGGAGGGACGACATAATCAATGTCACAGATGAGTTATCACCGTGGGCTGGGGCCGGGGGAGTTGTCGTAAAGCAAAAGCAGCTGAAGAAAGGAGAACACAGAGGAATCCAGGTGTTAGTAGAGGCAGCTGCTCATCTCCTTTACTTTTTTAATGCCCAGGTGTGACAAAAGTGTGTGTGGGGGGAGGATCTTGGTTTTTCCTTAGTTTTTCCAATGGTTTAGGTGCAGAGGGGATGGGACTCAGTGTCCCTGGGTGTTACTGGTTTAACGAGGTGAGGGGAGAGGGAGTTTGTTGTTACACAGGACCGGAGAGGGAACTTGGGACTCCAGCCAATGGCCTGGAGAATGGAGACCCCAGCGACTGGTGACCTGGTGACCTGGAGACGCAGCTCAGGAGTCACAGCCGGTTCTGGCCAGTGGGAGGACAATGGGCTGCGGGGAGAGGACCCCAGTGACCTGACCAGCTGGTTCCAGCCAGAGGGGCCAGAGGATGGCTGAGAGGAGAAGAGGCCCAGGCGACCCTGTTTACCTGGAGAGAAGACAATGGACAGAGGGGGCTTGGGGCCGGGGATATCGGAGGTCCAGCTGGAAAGCTGGGGGGCTCTGGGCTGGAGATACGTACCCATGTTAGCATAACAGGCCACTTCTCCTCAGGCCTGGTCTACACTAATACGTTAGCTCGACCCAGGTACATTGCTCAGAGGTGTGTTCCCCCCCCCACCCCCCAAGTGCCGACCTAGCCCTGGTGTAGACACTGCTAGGTCGCTGGAGGAATTCTTCTGCCAGCCTCGGGGAGGTGGATTAGCTGCACAGACAGGAGAACCCCCCCCCCCCCATTGGCGTGGGATCTGTCTTCGCTGAAGTGCTGCAGCTGGGCTGTGGGAGCGTTTCAAGTGTAGCCAAGCCCAGCGGCTCCTCTCCCCTTCCCAGAGCCCAGGGACAGTCAGAACATGCTTCTTGTGGCCAGGCAGCGAGCTGCTGGTGGCACTGCTCCCAGGAATCAGTGTCATTGCATGGGGCCTTCGGTCTAGTATGGACGATGGACTGGCTGTGGGACCATAACTAACTCCAGCAGGCTGGAAGGGTGGAAAAGCTTCCTCCCAGGCCCCTCATCAAATCAGACAGCTTCTTTCACCTTCCATGTAATCCATCTTCATCTGCACGGCCTGTGCACTGTTCCATGAGCTCACAACCCCCAGTTTGTGAGGAAAGAGGGGCCAGGTCTCCAGCCACTGTTTTACTTTCGTAACAGATGCAGCAAGCCAGGATGCCGGGGCTCTGAACTGCCAAGCCCAGCAATGCTGACGCTCAGCCCTGGCAAGCCCTGGCAAGCCCCCACTTCAACTCCTGCAGCCACCCGGCTCTCCAGGGTCATCTCCTACATCTGGACAAACACCACAAGAGAATTCCCGGGAGCACTGGCTCGCACGGACTCATCAGCCAGCTCTGGCCACCTTTCCCCTTGCTTAGTGGGTCTCTCCCCATGAGCTGTCACCCCACAAGTGGCCCAGGACTCGGTGTTTGTGGCCAGCTAACCTACTGTATTGACCTCTGGCTGAACTGACATAGCCACAGTGGTCCAGCATCAATGCTGGGCCCTGGTGACTTCCCCAAAGGATCGTCTTGACCGACAGATTCCTCCACCCTGTAATGCTAAGACACTGTATGGTCACTGTGTCTCCTCTCCCAGGTGTGTAGACCAGCAATAGCTCCTCTGACTCCAACGGGACGGCAGCTGGGCTGCAAGCGGGAGGTGATGAAGACTCACTGGGTTTGCTGCTTGGCAGGGCAGCTTCTCGACTCCCCTTACTTGAAGCATTGGTGTGTGAACTGTAGTCTCTCCAGACTCACTCCACAAATGGCCAAGCTGGCAGTGAATGTGGCCAAAGCAATTCTTTTAAGGCAGTTCAATGAGTAGAGCTGGGTGTGATGAAGTGAGAATTTTCTGTAATATTTATATGATGCCTGTGTGTGCCTCAGTTTCCCCTATATTGTGCATGGCTCCAGGGGTCGGGGGAAAGGACCGTTTGCTCTCAGGGAGGCTAAGAGACATAGGCTGGCATGTCACCCGCTGTCTGAGCCAGGGTGAGGCATTGAAAGGGCCGACTCTGTATCAGTGGAGTGTGACGATGTGGTTCTGGCGGGACCCAACTGAGAGTGCCAATTCAGGACCAATTGCTTAAAACAGGGCAGTTACACCTCTAGGTTGGGGTTTTTCCACCTCTAAGGCAAACCAAACCAGCCAAACAAAAATGACTTCGGTTTTACCCCCTGGCTAACCACAAGTCACACAAGCAATTTCCTTAGACACTCCAGTCTCCCAGTATCACCACCAGCCCCACACGTCCTGGGGATGAATGGTTATCAAAACCAACACCCCAGTAAAAGAAAAAGGTTCTCCCGATCCCAAAGGACCAAGCCCCAGACCCAGGTCAATATACACATCAGATCTTACCCACAAATCACGCTGTTGCCAATCCTTTAGAATCTAAAATCTAAAGGTTTATTCATAAAGGGAAAAAGGTAGAGATGAGAGCTAGAATTGGTTAAATGGAATCAATTCCATACAGTAATGGCAAAGTTCTTAGTTCAGGCTTGTAGCCAAGTCCCTCCAGAGGTAAGAAGCAGGATTGAAGACCAGATGGAGATGAGGCATCATCCTTATACAGGCTCTTCCAGATGTAAGAACACTTCTTTGTTCTTACTGTGGAAAATTACAACAAAATGGAGTCTGCAGTCACATGGGCAAGTTCCTGCACACCCTGCTGAGTTACAAGGCGTATCTGCCTCCTTTCAATGGGTCAGTTATGTAGCTGATGGTCCTTAATGGGCCATCAAGCAGGCTAGGCAGAGCTAACACCAACTTGTCTGGGATTTTTCCCAAAGTACAGCACAAATTTGAAATACAGACAGTATACGGCCAATACTCATAACTTCAACTACAAAATGATACAGACATACAGACAGCATAATCATAACCAGCAACCCATAACCTGGTCTTAGACACCTTATACGACCCCTTTCACATAAGATTTGGTGCCACTACAGAACCTTGGTTGCAACCATGTTCTATATGGTCCCAGTTTATATCAATAACGTCAGATGGAGCATCCAAGAAGACAATGGCAAACCCAGTCATTAAGACATTGACCCCTCACGCCCCACACCCCAGAGGGAGATGGGTCCCCCTTCCCCCAGCAGGGAAGCTGGGCACAGGTCCCAGATGGAAAACAAAGGGTGGAGGAGGTGTGAGTAGGGGAGGAGGGATAAGAGCTGGCTGCTGGGCGGAGCTGCAGCTCTCACCTGGGATCTGACCAAGCAGGTCAGAGGGGGAGACACAGCCCCTGACACTGGGCAAATAATGGATTTTTCAGTTTGCTACCAAATCCGGAAAAATATCATTTCCAGTCTAACCGAAAACCTAATTTTTTGAAACTTTTGATGAATCAAAAACTCAAAAAAACCAACCAACTAAACGGAAAAAACAACATCCTGTTTAGGGTCAGATGAAACATTTCTTTCGCCTGGAAAATCCTTGTCTTATGTTGAACATTTCTTCACATTCAGGTTTTTTCCTCAATAACATTTTTGGAACAAAATGTCAGTTTGGACCCCAGACTCAAAATGTTTCAATTTTTCAGTTTTTTTTTAATTGCCTGAAAGAATTTGGTGAAACCCACATGAATTTGCAAACCGTCTCCATGGCACCGACTCAGTGTCTGCACCAACTTAGTGAGAAAGGTTCCCCGGCTGTGGAAAGGAGAAGCCTTTGAACGGAGGGGCTCCCGGGACATGCCCAGAGAGGCTTTGGGTCACTGTAGGGATGGCAGAGTCACCAATGCAGATCGCAGTGAGCCCCGGGGTATATTTTGGGGAGTGGGACATGGCTGAACTCAGCAGGGGGACAGAGCCCTCAGAGCTCCTTGTTAAAAGTGCGGGGCCAGGAGCGGAGCATGCAATGAGAAAGGGCTGTTCTGCAAAGCAGGATTTAGGAGCAGATATCTCCCCTCTCCCCCCTCATCCTGGAGCTGCTTTCCTTGCCAAGGCCCGGGGCGGATTTGCTGCCCTGGTGGGTTGGAAGAGTGAGTCTCTGACAGATGACACAAAATGTCATGGCAGCAAACTGACTCCAAACCTGCCACGTGCCCCGTCCCTTGCCCAGGGCCATTGTGCTGGGTCCCTGCCTGTGTGATGCTCCTAACATCTCTGCCGATCGCCCACCAGGCCTGAAAGACAAATTTGTGCAGAGATTTCTGGGGGTGGCATTATGGCCGATGGGGGCGATCGGCATTTCACTCTGAATGATCCCTGCCCATGTTTTAACTCAGCAGAGACGTGAGTCTCCCGTAACAGCTCCGTTCTCCTGCCTGGTGCCGTGTCGAAGTGGGTCTGTGGGTCCAGGACCCTGTAGGGAGAGGGAGGGGAGGTTTCAATCAGGGCTGGGACCCTCAGCTGGTGGGACTCTCCTCTCACGGCTGGTGAGATGCAGGGACTCCTGCAGGAGCTGGGCTCACCCCTGGCCAGCCTGTAGGTTGGTGGCTTTGTCATTCTGTGTCGGCTGGTGCTTCTCCAACCAAAGCAGTAAAACAAAAGGAAGGAGCGAGCGGGCGACTCTCGGGCTGCTCGGGACCAGCTCTCCAAGTATCCCTGAAGGAAGTGGGGGTGGGGAAAGCCAGTGCCAGTCCTGTCGGGAACCAAAACTGTTTCAGTGTGGGAGCTTCTGCCCACCCCACCCCCAGTCCTCGAGCCCATCCTTACCCTGGGGGCTAGAGGCTGGACAGACCCTCTGGGGAAGGGCTGTTGTATCCTGTGATGGGATGGGGGCTCTAATGGCTGGAGGGAGGACTCTGAGCGCATCCTTCCCCAGGGGCAGGGAGCCCAGGCCTCTTGCTGGGCGGGATGGTGGTTCAAAGCTGGCACAGTCTCCTTCAGTGCAGACCGTAGCCGGGACGAGTCCAGAGCAGCCAGTGCCGGAGTCTCATCCCCAGTGCAGCATGAGGCGGCTTGGCAGGGGCGGGCTCCCAGCCGTGGTACAGTATGAGTGTGAACGCCCAGTGGGCGATGTGTGTGTCAGGGGACCACGGGGGGGTCCTTTTCCATACACATTGGCACCTCTCAGCACGCTCTCAAAGGCTCATGAACTGAGTGAAGGGAAAGTGCAAGAGAAAAGCCTGTGCGAGATAGTGTGAGTCTGTGTGAGTGAGCATGAATGCAGACTGCTGGCTCTGTGAGTGTGTGTGTGTGGGTGAGAGTAAGGTGGGGGGGTGACAAACTGGGACTGTTCTTAATGTTTTATCTGAATACTGTGTTGGTGCCTCAGTGTCCCCATATCTGAAGTTCTGCAGAGGCAAATGGCCAGTGCAACCTAAATGCCTGACCTCTGTCTCCTAGCAACTGATGGCCTGGGCCCCTTCTCTGCAAAGTGCCAGCTTAGAGGTGTTGGAGACAAAGGGATCAGGTGACCTCCTGGCCAGGGAAAGGGCTGAGCAGAGAGGAGGGCTGGAGGGGTTGTTAGTCTGGAGCTGGCTGGGGATGAGGAGTGAAGTGCAGACCTGGGGTCTGGCTCACTGCCCCAGAAGGGACCTCGCTGAGGGGTCCAGTTCGCTGTACCTACAAGCTCTGTTTTAGACCCTGTTCCTATCATCGAATAAACCTCTGTTTTACTGGCTGGCTGAGAGTCACGTCTGACTGCAAAGTGGGGGTGCAGGACCCTGTGGCTTCCCCAGGACCCCACCGGGGCGGGCTCGCTGTGGGAAGCGCACGGAGGGGCAGATGATGCTGAATGCTCCAAGGAGAGACCCAGGAGGTGAAGCTGTGTGAGCTTCTTGCCCTGAAGACAGTCTGCTCCAAGAGAGAGGAGGCTCCCCAAAGTCCTGCCTGGCTTGGTGGAGAGCTGTTCCAGAGCATCGCCCGGGGACTCCGTGACAGGGGGACAGGACAGCATGAGCTGGGAAGGGTGCATGGCAGGTGTGTGTGCTGAGGCGTGGGTGGCGTTTGTGAACGTGTGTGTCTGGAGGGAGCACAAGCCTGCACTTTGCAAGTGCAGGGTCTGACATCCGTCTCCCTGACAGAGCGTGCTGGTGGTGGCAGAGTTTTAATCAGAGCCAGGACTGCTGCAGAGACGCGGGAAGGGAGGGGAGCCACCAGGAGGACAGGCACAGGGAAAGAAGGATGGTTTCATTCAGCCTTGGGCAATGTGTGAGGTAGCCCCTTGCAGGTCCCTGGCCGTCCAGCTGTCTGGGCAGCAGAAATGCACAGGGCAGCCCCAAAGCAGAAGGACTTTTGGACGAGTCGGGTCTTTGTTTTACTGCAACCCTTGGGAAGATGCCACCACCCTGCTCCTCTTCCCACAGAGCCCCTTGAGGAGGGAGGTACCTGCAGCCCCAGTCCAGGTGAGAGTGAGTAAAATTCAGATGGCTCCACAGAGGTGCTTGCATGCGCGCCAGCAAGCAATTAATCACAGAGCCAGTCCTGCAGGGGGGGCGAAGGGGGTGCAGAGCCTGGGCTCCATTCACCCCATTGTCAGTCTGTAGCCCTCCGAGTCCAACAGGAACAATTCGGGAGTGGCAGGGAGAAGAAGGCAGGGAAATAAGCTGACCCCCCGGTAGCTACTTGTAAGATTTCAGAGTCAAATCCCTCTCTCCCTGCTGGTGCTCAGATTGCTCAGAACATGGGGCCAAAGCAAAGATGCAGGAGAGGAGCATCCCGGCCCAGCACACTGGGACCCCAACTGGCTGAGGCCTTGGTGCTCTGGTGCTGAGCCAATGCCCTGCACAGCAGTAAGCGTAAATCGCTGCAGAGCCAGGCTCTGCGGGTGGGGGCTGGACCAATGGCTCACACAGCGAGAGGGAGGCAGAGCAGCATTGGCCAGGGTGTGACACTCCCACAGTGTGAGAGATACTCGTCATGGGACCGAGCAGGGAACTGAGAACTGGCAGCATCCACAGACCCATGGAAAGCAGCTACTGCAGGCACACAGCAACCCCCATGGGTAAGTGGCCCTGCAGGGAAGGGCCAAGGAGCAGAGCTCTCTGCACCCAGCCAGGGCACAGTCCTCTCTCCTATGCCAGCACACAGCCTGCTAGCGTGTCCCCAGCTGCAGCCCTCTTTGCCCCCCTTCCCACCCCAGAAATCCTAATGGTTTGGAGACCTGCCCTACCCTGTACAGAGACTGGATCTCAGAGGGGAAGCATGAGCTGGTGATGAGGGCTCAGCAGCTGCTCACGTGGGCTTCCCCCCATGTAATACACTAGGGTGTGGTGAGCGATGGCTTGGCACAGCTGTAGGAGATCGGTGCAGTTACTGATGTGGGACAATGTCACCCGCTGTGAGGGACACTTCCCTGGCCAGGGATGGAGAATGGCCACGTTCTGGATTCTGCCTGGGTCTCCTTCTCTCTCCATTCACCTACCTGTCTGGAGGTTCTCTCATCTCCACAGCCTGTCTCTTTGGCCCACCTGCGGGGGCTTCAACCCAGATGAAGGGGCCACATTTCACACATGGCTTCATAAAATCATAGAAGGGGGAGGGACCTTGAGAGGTCATCTAGTCCAGTCCCCTGCACTCCTGGCAGGACTAGGAATTATCTAGACCATCCCTGACAGGAGTTTGTCCAACCTGCTCTTAAAAATCCCCATTGATGGAGATTCCACAACTTCCCTGGACAATTTATTCCAGTGGTTAACCACCCTGACAGTTAGGAAGTTTTTCCTAATGTTCAGCCCAAACCTCCCTTGCTGCAATTTAAGCCCATTACTTCTTGTCCTGCCCTCAGAGGTTAAGAACAACAATTTTTCCCTCTCTTCCTTGTAACAACATTTTATGTACTTGAAAACTGTTCTCATAACCCCCCTCAGTCTTCTCTTCTCCAGACTAAACAAACCCAGTTGTTTCAATCTTCCCTCATAGGCCATGTTTTCTAGACCTTTCATCATTTGCATTGCTCTTCTCTGGACTTTCTCCAGTTTCTTCAGCTAACCCTGATTCCAGTGTATTTGGCTGGCCAGTGCCCTGGGGCTCCCACTGGCCTGGCGCATGGGTTTTAAACACCCCCCATACGTGGTCAGGGCCCATCCTCACTGCCTTAATTTAGATTAATTGAATCAAGACTCCTGAGTCACTTCCCCCATCCCCAAAGGGGCAAGTCCTCTCCCTCCTCCATTCCTTCTGTGCCCCTCTCACTCCCCCACTAAGTTCTTCAAAAGGCCAATGCCCCTGCAGCCCTTGGGGGGGATGTGAAACGTTGCCCAGCCTGGCAGTCTCTGCCTTTTGCCGCATGTGTCTCTGGTTAGCACCCTTCAGATGACAAATATCCCGTCCTCCTGGCATTCCTGTCAGCAGCCCAGAGCTGATTACAATCATCAATCACACTGAAAGGCAGAAGATTCATCACGGATATTTGCCTTCTTTCCTCTTCGTTGCAGGGGGACAATATATTTCCTTTTACCATTTACCATGTGCTTTGGGCCTATTTTTGCTGGTGCTGGGTGCGAGCCTGGCTTTACCCATAAACCTCCCTGGCTGGGACTGGGTATGAGGTCCCCACCCACCAATAGACTCAGCCTCCAAGCTGAACGCCAGAACTCAAGAGCTGACTGGGGAGTGGGACCCGTCTCCCATATGCACCACGTGAGTGACATGGCGCACGGAGCCCGTGTGCATTACGCGTAGCATTTCCCTCAGACCAGCAACCTGCGGCAGCCATTCTGAAGGATGTCGTTTGCAGTGATTGGCTGGCAGAGTGATGTCATTCATGGGGTGGTACTTCCTGAAGTTCCACCTTTTGTGGTGGGAGCCCCAAGAGTTCACAGCTTCTGGAGTGGGCAGCCTGAGCTCATCTCTGCGCCTGAGATCAGATGCGTGGGTCAGCTGTTGTGGAAGGGAATGGGAGCCCGGCAGTGGCTTGGGGGAAGCATGCAGCTAGAGATGATCACTGCGTGGCCAACATGGCTACAGCACTGCAAATGGCATGGAGTGGCAGATGTGTCATGGACATGTGGGCTGCTGTCTCAGTGCATCGCTGGGCCGGTCCCTGGCATCCTCTGTTAAATGGAATGCTAGCCCAGGTGCCTAAGTCACCACAAAACACAGCACCTTGCAATAGCTGGCATCTCTGACTGGCAGCACCTCCTAGCTGGCAGTGTGATCTCGCCAGGACCCCAAGTTACAAAACCTTTGTGTGAGGCCCAGAGTGATTCTCTGTAGCTCGGAGGAACACCCTACACCCCCATGTTCATCTTTTTAAAATGATTGTGTGGTGTCCAACGCAAAGTTTGTCATGTCAGGTATCTTCGGACGGCTCATAATGCCCTGAGCATGATTGTTACAGGGATGATAAAATAATTGTTACAGTGAGGTTATAGGTTATAATTTCATGTATGTAGTTATGAGACTGAAAATGTATCCTCATGGCTTAAAGCAACCCCAGCAAAAACTCTCCAAGAGCAGAGAGGCAGCTCACACCTGGATGGGACAAACCCAGCCCAGCCTCACAGGAACAATGGACACTGGCTCATGCAGCAACAAATGAATCTGTTAGACCCTGGAGGGAGTCACCCACTTCCTCTGGGCCATTTGGGACTGCGATGAGGTGATGCTCACCTGACTCTGAAGCGGGGGGGAGGCAAAACCAAGAGGAAAGAAAGGACATGATAAAAGGGAGAGACATTTTACCATGTTCTCTCTTTTCCACCTACATTTACAGACACCAGCACCACCAAGAGACTGAAGCGCTGATCAAAGGAGAGATCCTGGCTGAAGGGCAACCAGCCGGTGGTGAGAAGCATCTAAGTTTGTATGGACACTGAAAGTGTTAAGATCAGCTGAGAATGCGTTTTGCTTTTATTTCATTTGACCAAATCTGACTTGTGATACTTTGACTAGTAATCATTTAAAATCTATCTTTATAGCTAACAAGCCTGGTACATCTCAATTTCTTTGTTAAATTGACGAACTTATATAAGCTTGCATCATCCAGCGGGCATAACTGGACACTGCAAGGTGGAGGTTCCCAGGGTTGTGTCTGGGATTGGCAATATTGGTTAGTGTCATTCTGTTGCAAATAGCTGGGAGCAGTTTACATGCCAGAGGCTGTGCGTGAGCAGCCCAGGAGTGGGGTTCTCACAGCAGAGCAGGGTAAGCCTGGTTTCCAGAGTCAAGGATTGGAGATCACCGCCGGATAACAGCAGAGGGGAATGTCACACCCAGACCCTAGGCAAAGGCATGCCTGTCTGTGCATGACTCCCCAGGGGGCTGCCAGGGCGAGTGATGCTGGGGAGATGGGATGCTCAAAGCCAGGTGGCATCTTTTCTGCATGCAGCAAATCCTCTGTGTGAAGCTGCCTGAGACCAACTCTTCAGTTGTCCTGTCTTCTCTAGTTAGCGGCTCGCTTGCATGGCATATGCCTTTCATCCCCTGCTGCCTCTGGGCACAGACAGAGAGTGGGGGCTGACAGTGTCTAGGGAGGCGCGGGCTACAAAGTGTCAGAAGCTTTCAGATCAAGATATTTTCCTGCTTTCAGACAAGTTGCTAAACTCCCAGAAGTGACCCTCTTCCAGGACGGATTCTCCCTGCTGCTCAGTGGCTGCTTGGCTCACTACACTCTCCTGAGATCCCCTGGGGCCTGCTCCCTGTTCGGTTTTGCCGTGATGGGTGGTTCCTGCGTGTGGAGGTCTCTAGAACCAGGAGTGCCGTATTACTGCTGTTACCAGTTCTGGGTCAGCGAGGCACTGGAGCAGCAAATACCTGCATGGAGAAGACCTTCCACTCGGTCCCCCCGGGAATCATTGCCATTTGGCTGGAGAAAGCATTCATGTCCAGCCGCCGCAAGGTCTTGCCGTGGCTAAGAAGTCGCTCTGATTGCACGGAGCAGCCCAGAAGTCGCTCGGACGCGCGGGGGGGGGGGGGGGGGGGGGGGGGGGGAAGGGTGGAAACACCACGGGGCACAGGCCAACAGGCTTTCCGCCACTTGACTTTCAAAATGGTTTCAACATACCAGCTCAACCCCCCGCCCTCCTCTGGGTGAGCTCCAGATGTACTGGTCCCCAGGAGACCCTGGGGCTTTGGCTACACTGCAGAAAGTGCCATGTGTGGAACCCGCTTATAAAAAATGATCCTAATAAAGTTCCAATGGCGAGCTGGACAGGGGACTTTTTAAAATTAGGTTTTGGAAACTGTTCCCCCAAGACCCAGGCCTGGGAGAGGAAAAGGGCCCCAGGCTAGCATGACAGGCATACCAGCAGCTGGCTCTTTAGTGACAATAGGGTAAAACCGTTTTGACCACTGGCTGCAGCCAGCCTGGTAGAGTTCCAGAGGAGTCAGTGAGGCCAGGGGAGTGGATCAGAGTTTCGGGGTGGGGAAGGGGACTGTGACGTGTTGGATCACAGGAACCCCCTGGGAGCTGCCACCTGATGTGCCAAGACTACTTTACCCCTGCTTTCCCTGGCAGCTCAGGACCCCAGCACCCTGTCTTGCTGAGCCAGACACTCCCATCTGCTCCAACACAGACCCAGGGTCTGAATTACCTGCCCCAGAGCTGCAGGTTTACCTGAAAACAGCTCACAGAAGTGTGCTTGTCTTTAGCACTCAGATGCCCAACTCCCAATGGGGTCTAAACCCAAATAAATCTGTTTTACCCTGTATAAAGCTGATGCGGGGTGAACTCATAAATTGTTTGCCTTCTATAACACTGATAGAGAGAGATGCATGGCTGTTTGCCCCCCTCCTCCCCAGGTATTAACACACACTCTGGGTTAATTACTAAGTAAAAAGTGATTTTATTAAATACAGAAAGTAGGATTTAAGTGGTTCCAAGTAGTAACAGACAGAACAAAGGAAGTCACCAAGCAAAATAAAATAAAATGCGCAAATCAAACTGAATACAGACAATCTCACCCTCAGAGATGCTTCAGTAAGTTTTTTCCTCAGACTGGACACCTTCCAGACCTGGGCACAATTCTTTCCCTGGTACAACTCTTGTTCCAGCTCAGGTGGTAACTAGGGGACGCCTCATGATGGCTCTCTCCTCTGTTCTCTTCCACCCATTTATATATCTTTTGCATAAGGCGGGAATCCTTTGTCCCTCTGGGTTTGCACCTCCTCCCCTCATTGGAAAAGCACCAGGTTAAAGATGGATTTCGGTTCAGATGACACGATCCCATGTTACTGTAAGACCCCAAGCCTTCATTTCTCCCAGCCTGACTCACAGGAAGGCTGCCTGCAAACAGAGCCATCCACAGTCAATTGTCCTGGCGGATGGGAGCCATTACGATTCCAACCACCATTAATGGCCCACCCTTTGCATAATTACTATAGGCCCTCAGAGTTATATTTCCTATTTTGTTTCAGATATAAGAGTGATACATTTATACAAATAGGATGACCACACTCAGTAAATAATAAGCTTTGTAATGAAACCTTGCAAGAGACCTTTTGCATGAAGCATATTCCAGTTACTTTATATTCACTCATTATTAAATGTTTATAAAATCATATAGACTGCGCAGCATCACAGGGATGCGAAAGGATTTGGAGGTCAGGAAGATGAAGCTCATGAATGGTCCCTGTTAGTCTGCACAAAGTGCCCTCAGCCCTGGGGATCCGACTAGCCATGCAGAGCAGCTGCCACCATGGGGGTGAGAAAGCTGAGTTCTCCCATGCCTCTCTCTCCTAAGCAGAGCTCCTCACCTCCCCCTCATTCACAGACATGCCCTGACTGTACTGTCTGTCACTAACCTCCCTGCTGCCCTGATTGCTCTGGAAAACTTCCAGTGCATCTGTGCCCATCCCTTGCCAACCTCACCATGCTCCCCACACACGGCCAGCTAAAGACACTGGGTCCCGGCTTCCTGGCAGTGGAGGAATGGGCCCCTTTGAGCCAGGCAGTTATCCAGGAGGGTAGCCGTTCTTTCACAGAGTTTCAGGCCAGCTAGTCAGGCCTTTGCATGCCATCCATTTCCCCCAGATTGCGCCCAGTAACTTGTGTTTGACTGAAGCATCTTCCATAAGGTGACCAGACAGTAAGTGTGAAAAATCAGGACAGGGTGTGATGGGTAATAGGCATCTAGATAAGAAAAAGCACCAAATATTGGGACTGTCCCTATAAAATCAGGAGCTCTGGTCGCCCTAATCTTCCAGCAGGGCAGCCAGTCTGGGTCTGGCACTATCCAGACATGGAGAACCTGCCATTTCCCTGGGGAGTTTGTTCAATGGTGAATCACCCTCACTCAGTGTCTAATCTGTGCCAGAGCTGAGCCCTGGCACCTTGAGGTTTGGCAGTTCACATCTGGGCTTGCTGCATCTGTTGTGAAAGTTACAAATTAAGCCCTGCCCTTACCCTGAAAAATGTCTGCCTCATTTCTGAGTGCAATTTGTCTGGCTTCCGCTTCCAGTCATTGGTTCTTGTTCCGCCTTTTCCCACTCAATTATGGAGCCCTTCAGTGCCCAGTATTTTCTCCCCAGGAAGGTCCTTGTACATGGTAATCAAGTCACCTCTCCAGCTGATAAACTAACCAGCCTGAACTCTGTAAATCACTCTCTGTCCAGCATTTTCTCCATTTTTGTGTCTCTTTTCTGCACCCTTTTAAAAATGTGGGCACCAGAGCTGGACGCAGCGTTCCAGGATCCAGTTGACAGAGGTAAAATCACCTCCCACCTCCTACCCACTACCCCCGTTTGTGCATCCTGGGGATGGATGCGATGCCATGTGTATAGAGGACAGGGTCACAGGCATCCGTACCAGCAGGGCCAGTGCCAAGAAGCGTTCTGCTGGGGCTTGGTGCTGAATCCGTGCTGCTGGGCCTGGCACTGTGAGCTGTGCTGCCAGCCGTGCTGCCAATGCTGGGGCTGGTGCCAAGAGCTGCAGTCTTGGGCTCTGGTGCAGCCGCTTTGCTCTGGACGTCAGTGTGATCATTCCAGCCTGGACTCCAGACTCCACACGTCTGGAGCCGAAACTTTCCAAAACACCACCTGTGGTTCCTCTGGATGACTGCTGGGCCTCTCCCTGCTGAGATCTGCCCCTGCTCAGGCTTCGTATACGGGCTGCTGGGGACTATTAGCCACTGTGCTCCTGTCCCTGTACAAAAGCTGAGGGGAGGGACAGGCAGGAGCGGCGCCAGGGTTTTTGGCGTCCTAGGCGGGGGTCCTTCCGCACTCCCGGTTGGTGGCAATTTGGCGGCGGGGGGGGGTCCTTCCGCGCTCCTGGTCTGCAGGGCACTTCAGTGGCTGGTCTCGGAGCGAGTGAAGGTCCCGCTGCAGAATTGCTGCCGAAGACCCCGAGCGTGGAAGGACCCCCCGCTGCCGAATTGCTGTCGAAGGCTGCAAAATGCCACCCCCCAAATCCTAGTGCCCTAGGCGACCACCTAGGTCCCCTAAATGGAAGCGGTGGCCCTGGGGACAGGGCCCTGGGGCTCTGTGGTTCACCCGCTCAGGCTGGCAGCTCCACTAGCTACGGCCAGCTTGGCCAGCAGGCAGCCTGCCCAGCCCGTGCAGAGTCAGGATGGACTCTCCAGGAATTGCCCAGGCAGGGCAGCCCCAAAGCCCTGCATGTGGCCTGGCGAGGAGCTTTTGTGCTTGGGTCTCTCCCCAGCTGGCCCTGGGGAGGCAAAATCCATTGTGCCAAAGGTTGTGTTTCTTGCACGCTTCTGCCCCCTAGTGGCTTGCACTGTGCTTTGCCTCACACCAGCGCGGGACGGGGAAGGGCTATTTGAATGAAGCTAGAAGTATCAGAAACGCAAACCAAAGGGCAAACGCCTGGCCAGCGGAGCTTGGGTTTGCTGGGTCTCAGGCTGGAGCCGGAGCCGAGCAATGACCTCAGCTTAGCTCCTGCCTAGCATTCTAAGGAAGGAAGAAATAACCGCTGATCCTTGAAAAAACAACGAGGCATCCTTGTGGCACCCTAGAGACTAACACAAGCTTTCATCAGATGCAGTAGGCAGACCAGGAACCACTCTCCCCACTGGGTCAGCCCAGTGCTCCATCTAGCCCAGTATCCCGTCATTCAGCAGTGGCTGGGGTCAGGTGCTTCAGTGGGAATCAACAGGACAGGGCAATTATCCAGTGACCAACCCCCATTGTCCACTCCCACCTTCTGGCCATCATGATTTTTCAGGCCCAACTCATGATTCTTGAATGCTGGATGTTGCTGGGCTTGATTTTCAGATTTATGCCCCATTGGCACATGATGGGCTGAAAACCACAAATGTATTTGCTGCTATTTATAGTTTAACAAAAGGAAACAAAAAGGCCTCAAGCCTAATGCTCAGAGGAGGAGCAGTTTCCCATACAAGCCATATGTGCCATACAGCCCAAGCCAGCCCATATATTCTATAAGGCTATGCCAGCCATATATGCCCTACATGCCATATAGCCTATGAATGCCATACAGCAGCTGCTGACCATAATGCCATGTGTGCCATATTGCCCATCTGTGCCATACTGCCCATGCCAGCCAGCTATGCCATACTCATTTCTTGGCAGAGATAACATTTCAGTGCTCCCATGCGGCTCAGTTCTATCACGTGCCCCCAGACTCGGCTCCAACCCCCCCAGCAGAGCCGGGTAGCTCAGTAAAGAGCCCTCAAACTGGCCTAACAGTGCTTGTCAAAGGTGCCCCGTCACTTCTCATCTGTCCGCCTACCCCGTGCCCATCAGTGTGGCGTGGGAATGCCTTGCTTGAGGCTCGATTTCTCTCTCTCCCCACCTGGGAGCATGATTGGCTGGTGTTGGGTCGCACTTGTCAGCGCTGCTGGCGTGCCAGAGCGCAGGCCAGCTGAAGGCCAGGTGCTTGCACTCTGCTCTGAGCAGCGGAGATTGGTACTTTTCCTGACCTCCCAGGCCAGGAGTGCATTCCAGACTCCAGGGCCGGCTTGTTCTGAGCGTCCCGCAGGAGAACAGGGCGATCAGGGTTACTCTGGGTGGGAGCCAATGGATGGGAGAGCATCAGCGCCGGCACTGTGCTAGCCCAGGCACAGCGCACTCCTGCTGGCAACACGGAACATGGCAGGAAGGTGGGTCGATCGCTGTGCACTGAGCAGTGAGCGGTGCCATTAATGCAGCCGGGCATTTGGTGCTTGTGAGGAAGCTAGGTGGGCAGATGTGCAGACAGTGGCTGGCGCAGATGTTCTGCATTAAGGAGTTCTTCCCCCCTCTCCCCTTCCAGCCTGGTTAGTATTAAAAATAAAAGCAGCATTTCCAAATTGGTAGCTGTTCTCCAAGACCTTAATTAGAGAATCTTTCCCCGCTTGGTCCCCCGGCTGTAATCTAATAATCAAAAGACCAAAGCCAGGCCTTTGTCTGAGGGATTAGGAGCGGCTCTTCCTGCTTAGGCTGGTAATTAAACACTTCAGTTGCAATTATTTCTGCAGTTAGATAAGTCTTGAATTGTTCTCATAGGTGGCAGGTTTGGGTTTTTTTGTGCTGGTGCCAGCGAGCTATTCTCCAGGGGCTGGGATCAGCATGGCTGCTGCGGGTGTAACCCCCACACAGGGCGGCTCCAGGCACCAGTGCAGGAAGCAGGTGCTTGGGGCGGCCAATGGAAAGGGGGCAGCACGTCCGGGTCTTTGTCGGCGGGTCCCTCTCTTCCTCTCTGAGCTGCCGCCGAAGTGCTGCTGATCGGCTTTATCTTTTTTTTTTGGTTCGCTGCTTGGGGCGGCAAAAAAGCTGGAGTCGGCCCAGCCCACACACCTTCTGGGTGTGGCATTGTCCCATCGAGCGGCCACATAGAGAGAGTTAAATGAGTCTGTTCTACAGCCTTAGCTAACAACTAGTTGAGGCTTGTGCACGAAGCTCCAGAGGTCCCAGGTTCGATCCCACCCGCCAGCGACTTGGGTCTGTCAGTGTTATATGGGCATTTCTGGTTCCAGCCCTTGCTGCTTTGCCCAGAGAATGGAGATCCTCCCAGATGCTAAACAGGGTCTGGACTCCTCTGTGCAAGGCCCTTGTGGGTGCTGTTCTGTCCTATGGATCCCCGCAGGACCTCAGTTGCAACCTGGTGCTGTGCCTGGGGATGCGGGAATCCCAGAGGAAGAGTCTAGGGGAGTTTCAGTTCTTCTGACACCAGTTCAGTCCTGCTATGTCGAGTGCCCTGCAAGGCCTCCGTGCCCTCAGCTCCCACCACAGTGAGGCGGGACATAGACTCATAGGTCAGAAGGGACCAATATGATCATCTAGTCTGACCTCCTGCACAAGGCAGGCCACAAAACCCTACCCATACACATTTATAACAACCCCTAACCCATGACTGAGTTATTGAAATCCTCAAAATTGTGATATTAATTTTAGTATACGAACATATATTAGAGTAATCCTCACCTGACCATCAGACACACACAGCCAGATTCGAGAGCACCCTAAACAACCCCCGGCGAGTCCCTTTAAAATTACCATTCCCTTATTCCCTCCTACAACTACACGACTCAATTCCTACGCAATTTCCCACTTTCCAAATTACTAACAGTCTACCCAACGAACCCACCTGATCATTCCAATCATCCTTACTGAACCGGAGGTCAGAAATTAGATTCTATAAAGTATTCAAAAGACTAAGAAAAAAAAATACCATATCAACTACCGCATTTCCTTAAGTACTACTAGTAATCCTACACCTTCTAACAGAAGAAACGTTTTTTTGACATGCTATACCTAGTAAATCCATGTGCAATCGACCCCCAATACCATGACCTCAATTCCTACTACTTCTCTCCCTTAAAATTTTTCCAAGAACCTACTACACTACAGAGACGTCAACTGAATCAGGCCTATATACCCCGGACAATTTTATCCCTGTCTAAAAAGGGAAAGACGTTCAATTCTCCCAATCGAACGTACAACCCCCGATTTACCTGATTTGCTTAAAATTGCGAACGGGCCGCAATCACTGCGGCCAGTCCCCTTAATATCCTGCGATGAGAATTCCATGTCTTTCCGTTTCCTGATGAAGTGTTTCACATGTTCCTCTACAGACGATTATCTCACTCTCATATCACATCCTGATTTCCCCCTGCCTCACCCCTAAACCCACTTTAGTCTTAAGATCCGACAAAACTTATTGAGAAATTTTGGCCATGCCATTATTCCGTAACCCGTTCCATCCTGCAGAAGCTCCCACCCACTCTCTTTCTTGGTTCTTTCTTATTATGTCGTAATGATCTTACTATGGTTGATCCCTTTGGAGTCCCAGTTCCCCTCTTTTAGCCTGTCCCCGAACCCTTACATGTTCTGAACTCAAAGGACTTTCCTGCTAACCCGCCTTTCTTCCACACCTGTATAGCTTTCCCCGGGGCGTGCCCCCCTAACTCCTCTCTGAGCTCTGCTACTATTGGTTTTTCTTATGCCAGCTGGCCTAAATATTCTACAACTCTGCCCATGTTTTTTTCCCTTTCCCTTGGGAGTCAGGTCCAGCGTTTCCGCAGCTGTCGAGCTTAAATTAATTCCTTAGGCCTCCTCCGCGTTATCCACAAATCCTTTTTTCTTGGTTCTTTCCTTGTTATTCTTGCCGTCCAATTCCCACTTCCCCTTAACTAATCTTAACTTCTTTAAAAGCCCTCGAAGTCGAAAACCCTAATCTTGCCCAGATCTACTGTTACCCTCCACAATGAATGAATTCATGCTCAGTATCACTCGACAAGTGTCCCCTATTTACCATCCAGTCTTCTACGGTCTCACTTCTCACCAAAACCAAATTCTAAAAATGACGCCTCCGTAGTTACTCTCAAACTGAAGAAGAATCCATCC
>NC_133775.1:110024328-110165668 GCF_003597395.2 Chelonoidis abingdonii | reverse complement strand
GCTATCACATCCAGAAAAATCTGACCCCTATTATTCTTGCAAGCACTCGTCCTCCAGTCTATATCCGGGAAGTTGAAGTCTCCCATAATCACACATTTCCCCTTTGTGTTTACTTCTTTAAAGACATATAACTGGCGGCTGCGTGGTAGACTGGCAGCCACACGTGGCTCTAGCCCCCGGAGTATAGAGGGCCAGAGTGGGGCTTTCACTACAGACAGCACCCACTGGGCTGCCTGGTCTGGCCCTATCTCCTCACACAGCCTGTCTCTCAGCCAGCCCCGAGCTGCCCCGCACCCAGACACTACCAGGATAACATCAAAATAAAGCCCCAGCGTGGGCCCAACTCCCGGAGGCTTTTCCATCAGCCGAGCTCGAGCTGTGACCCAGGGACCCCAGCAGGAGCCTGATTACACCACACGGTGCTGGGGCTGGCTCCGCACAGCGGCAGGCTGAGCCGGGCTGATTTATGCCTTTGGAGTGTATGCACTCTGCACCGCATCTCGTGTGGCATTTACCCCCGGGCAGTGTGCAACATGCTCCCAGAGCAGAACAGGCATGTCCCAGCTGTGCTTTGCACAGCTGCAAGCGACACCAGGTGCAGAGCAGCTGTGCAGGAGAGCTACTTGTGCATTTGTTGATAAAAGTTTGGTCAGAAAACACTAATTTGTTGAAATCAAAACTGTTTGTGGGAAAGGAGTTTTGAAATGGCTGAAGTGAAAAATTTGGGGGTTTCTTTGTTTCTAAATAGCTTTGGGTTTAGAAATTGAAGCAACTGACCATAACACTAAAAAAAAAAAAAAAACAAAAACAAAAAAACCACACCAAAAATACCAAAAAAACAAAACGAAACATTTCCAAAACGGAGAGACAAAATCTTCAGCTTGACCCGAACGGACTTTTTTTCAACTTATTGGTTCACAGAAATTTCCAAGCTTGTGATTCTTTGGTCCTGATTTAGGACTGCAATTTTCTTGGCAATCTCAATCTTCCCCCCAGGACGTGTAAACCATTACCCACTCGGGGTGGGAACCCTTTGAAATCTGCCTGGCTAGGGCTGAATTCTGCGCTAGGCAGGTGGCTTGCGGGAGGCGTTTTCTGCTGGGGTGGAGCTGGGGCAGCCTGGGGCAGCTTTTTGGGAGAAGAGAGGCCGCCTGAGGCCTGCAGCAGCTGTCCCCTGGCAGCAGGCAGGTGGTGCTCTCGCACCATCCTTGTGCTTCCCAGTGTGCTCCCAAGCTCGCCGTGTTCAGCTACACAGAGCTTGTCCGCAGGGCCGGGAAGAAGTTTTGCAGTGAGTTTCCCTCTCTCTTTGGGACTCCCCTGGGCGTGTGCTGTGGCATTACCCGTTACAGTGCGCCTGGGCCAGCTGGTTAAACCCCGGCCCACTCCCCACCTTTTGCAGCCCTTTGCCCCCTGCAAGATGTTTCAAGGTCTGTGTTGAGCTGGGAGAAGCGACATCTCCGTATGAGGAGGCGGCGGAGGAGCCCAGATGTCCCATCCAGCAGAGCTTTGCCTGGCATCATCGGTGGCTGGTGCTGGCACATGGTTGGCAGGGAGCCAGTGGGGGAAGGACACAAAACCAACCAGTTTTGACTCAGGCATCAGTCACTGCCATTATTCCCTCCGGTTCTGCTTGGAAGTGGCCATCAGCCCTCTGGGAGGAAAATAACCCTGCATCTGGGCCAGGGGGAAGGGAACAGATTTTGGTGGGTCACTGCGGAGGTGAGTCTAGGTGAGGAAGCTGTGTCACTGGCTGCCCGCAAGCCCCAGATCTGGCTGAGCGGGGCTGGGCATGGCACCGGGCTGTCGGGACAATGAGAAGCATATGCTGGTTTCGCACTTCCCCGGCCCCAGCTCCGCCAGGGGCTGACAGCCTCAGGGCTAGCTTCATGCTACCCAGTGATTCCTCTCCACCTGGGGAACCCTCATGTGCCCTGCCGGGGGTGCTTTCTAGCCCCTTGGCACACTGGAGTGGCACCAAGGAGCCAGCCCTGTGATGCCTGCTGGAGCTGTGGCTGCTCAGTCTCCCTGAAAATCAGCCTCCCAAGGTCTCCAGCTGTGAACCCCCCAAACTGAGTAGTTGCTTCTGGCCCTTTTGGCCTACACTTTTCCCGAGCCCAAGGTGCTAATGCTGAGCTCACGAGTCAGAGACGGACGCTCTCCCTTTCAGCTTTGCAGATTTCTCTCCTTCCGGCAGCGAGCAGCTGCTAACGAGCCCTGCCTGGTGCGCGTTGGGGCTGGAGCGGACAGCAGGTCGTCTGGCTTGTAGCAGGTTTAGGGGCTGCTCTTCTGAACAGCATTTCCCAGCTGTGCTGACACCAAGCGGGGTCTGATCCCCGAATGCTCCAGGGGCCCTGGGAGTGAAATGGGGAGTTGCTGCTGGGGTTGGAGGCCGGGAGTGTCCTGCTCACCCTGCCCAGCAGCTGGGCAAAGGACGAACGTGTGTGCTAGTGTGGTGAGATGCCCAAACCCCACAAGGCAGGAGCACCCTCAGTGCCACACACTGTGCTGCGCCCTGCCATTGCACCCAGCTTGGGCTGTGCCATACTTGTGCTGCCACAGGCTGGGTCAGGTGCCCCGGGGCAGTGGCCCCATGTCTCCGCAGGGGAGAGCAGCCCAGTGACTGACAAATGCCCTGGGAGCCCTGCTCTGACAAACAGCCTCCTCCCAGCCATTGGGCTCATCGCAAGAGACACCGCGCCCAGAGCCCATTTCCCGGGCACCCACGGGGACCATTTCAAGAAAGGCAAAGACCCAGGGTGGGAATGGCCGATGCTACAGCCAGGCAGGGGGCTGCACCATCCCCTCTTCTCTCCAACAACCCCACCTGCCTGAGGCTCGCCTGAAAGCTGGGGCCAGGAGCCTCCACGGCCCCGCAGGGGAAGGATCGGACATCAGCACTCGCTGCAGGACAGGAGGGGTCAGCTTTATTCATTCCTAATGTGGTGCTTCCCTTCACACTGGCTACACACACGCACAGGCACACACACAGTGGGAGTTTTCAGCCCCCTGGGACTCACACAGATAGGAAGCAAAGGGGCAGGCACTCTACCCTGGAGACCAAGCTGAGGCCCTGGCTCTTTGCTCAGTCCCCCAGCCAACAGCTATCAGCTCAGCAGGGCCAGGCTTCACACTAGGAGCCCTTCAGGACGCACCTCACCCTGGGACTGAGCTGGAAAATCTCCTCAGCCAGGGAGGAGGCTTGGCATGGCCCGAGGGTGCCATGCAGACGCTTTGATGCCTCGGTAGCACATGGTGCTGGCCAGACACCGGGCCTCAGATTATCAGGAGCCATGAACAGCATCTCCCCAAACAGAGACAAGGGAAAACGGTGCCCGAGCCTGGGAACCTGAGGTGGTCCTGTGATATAGCACCAGCTGCACTGGGCTGCGGGGACACAGGGGGTCCAGCCCCAAACACCCCATTCCGGTGGGTTGTACCCGCCCTGGCACAGCCCCAAGTGTCCAGCTCCTCCCTCTCTTCCACACCGTTTATCTGGCTCACAACATCTCACTGAATTGACCCAACATGGTCCCTGGCCCTGTGAGCTCACAGGCTGACCTAGCCGCGTCTAGCCGGGGAGGGGAGTGGGTGGGGAGAAGGAGAGGCAGAGAACAAGGAGCGCCGTTCTGGGGAGAGGCTTGTTTCCCCAGATGTACATAATTTAATTTGCCCCCATATATATATATGTACAGGAGTGCATACATACATACACCCACCTGCACATCCACAACCATGCCCACATGGGCGTGTGCATACATATACCCACGTGCACACCCACAGCCATGCCCACACAAGGGTGCGTACATACATACAACCACATGCACACCCACAGCCGTGCCCACACAGGAGTGTGTACACACATACACCCACGTGCACACTCATAACCACACGAGCGTGTACACACATACACCCACGTGCACACCCTCAGCCATGCCCACACAGGGGTGCGTACACACATACACCCACCCACACACAACCACAGCCGTGCCCACACAGGGGTGTGTACACACATACACCCACAGCTGTGCCCACACAGGGTTGTGCCCACACAGAAGGGTGGATTATGTTACAGATCTATGTCCCTGGGTTTGCAAACACCCCCCAAAGTGCTCCGCTTGTGGAGAGCCAGATGCTGGACGTGGTGCTCGGCTGGGTCTCTGGGTCCTGAGCAAAGCTTGCCCGCTATTGATGGCATTCAGCACTTGCCTGGCCCACGCATCCTGGCTCAGGAGAAGACACAGTAAATGACCCTAGGGGGTGCTGGGGGCTTCACTCTCTTCTGCAGCTCTGTCGCCGGCTTCTCACATGCTGGGATCCACATGCCCCTCTTGGGAAGGAACTTGGCCAGCCAGAGGCCTCTCCAGCAGGATAGGATGGTGGAGGAGGATGAGCCAGATGGGACGGGACTCCTGGGGAGGGAACAAGGGTGGATCTCACTAGATCTGCTGGACACATGCTACAGGCAGCGTTTAGTTTTACCTCCTACCACCCTCAACTGCCCCCATTCCCAGAGCCCCTTTCCTGGGCCCAAACTGAAGGGGAGCTTGCAGGGGAAAGGGCAGCGAGTGCAGTAAAACCAAGGGCAAGTTCTGAGCCCAGCCTGTGTTATAGCAACTGGCAGCTTCACCCTCCCATCCAAAGCCATGGCCAGCCGCAGGGACCAGGGTTTATGCCCCCCTTATGAGACCCTCTGGCCATTCCCACTGTCCTGCCCTTGCAGCAGCAGAGGGGGCTCAGGCTGGGAACCCTGTCAGCAGCACAGTTCAGGGAGGGAAGAGTGATGCCCTTGCATTTCAACCCCCCGGGAAGGTGTGGGAGTGACCTGATACCATCACCTGGCCACTGCGCCAGGAATTACGGATTCACTGAACTTTGGTTCTTTTTCTGTCCGTGACGCAGACCCTGGGCCTCCGTTGTTCTAAATGAGCTGGGACTTTCCATCCCTGCGCATCCTGTGCACAGGGTGGGGGGTGCAGAGGCCATATTTGAACACCAATGTTTGCCCTGGTTGGTTAGCAATGGGACGTCACTGGGTGCTGTTTCTGCTCCCTGACTGGGTGACTGACGTTTCCAAACAACCCCCTGTGAACACCTGGCTGGAATCAAATACGCAGCCTGGAAGCTCCTCACAGCTGAGTGCGCCAGTTGTGTTTCACAGGGATTCCTGCTAGTCGAGCTCTAGCCTAGGCTGTGTCCAAGGCAGGTTTCAGATTGGCGTGAGCACCCACTGGCACTTCCCTTCACTGCCCTCGCAGCTCTGAGAGGAAATCTGTGGTCAAGTGAGGAGCTCAGATCTGTTCCTTCTCAGGTCAGTGTGATGCGGTCATGTATGGGCCAGGTCTCCGGAGGGAGGGCTGGTAGTCTGGCCCCACCCCCAGAAGTCAGACCTGGTACAACAGGCACTCGTTACACGGAGGGGGAAAATAGAAACCAGCCGACTTTCAGCTGCTTTCCACGTACTGCAGGGAGAGTCTCCTGGGAATTTAGTCTAGAATGTGTCAAGAGTAGATCGGAATGTGCACTTACAGGGTGGGAGGGGAACGCTCAGGGAGACCCAGCCTCATGTTTCAGGGCTGAGCATATTAACCCTGCGGTTCCCTCCGGGGCCCAGGACTGTGCAAACACCTCTCTGGCAGCATTTCAGCTGGGACTTTGTCAGGGAGAGGATTCCACACGGTGGGACCACTGGGTTGCTTTGCCTCCACCTTTCCCAGCTGTGTGCCACATTGCACCGAGCAGCTCAGCATGGGTAGTGTCACCTAGTGGTAAGAACCAGGGATGGGAACTCATCCTAGCTCTGCCATTGATTCAATGTATGGCCTTGAGAAAAGTCACATAACTGCTCCATGCCTCAGTTTCCACTCTGTAAAATGGTGATAATTTATGACTCTTTCAGCGCCATTCTCCCACAAAAGGCCTTAGAGAGGTGCCAAATACCATCCTCCCCCTTTGCAGCCTGTGCTTTGCACTATAGCATAGACTGGGGGGAGAGACAGAGCGGATTTGTTCCACCCACTCAGGTCATGATCAATAGTCTCCTTCTCCCATGCTGGACACTTTGGGGAATGTCTCCTGCAGCTACTGTCAATGTCCTCTACCATGTGTCTGCCAGGCTGTGGGTGAAAGACTGCATCGGGAAGGGAGAGAGAGAGAATGGAAGGCTGGGAAGGAGGAAGCCAGCAATGAAAGATGGACAGAAAATTGCTGGAAATTTATTTTGGGTAAGATCCAGCAAAGCCCACAGGCAGAAGCTGCAGAGCTGGAATCGGCTTCCTGCCAGAGACATCTGCTGCATTACTGAGCTTTGAGCTGCTTGCTGGGCTCTGGGTGACTCCCTCGATCCTGTTGCTCCCAGAGCACTCAAGGCTGTCCTCCCTCTCTAGGGCTGAGGTGCTGAGTGGAGCCCAGCAGAGCTTTCGAGCGGTCAGCAGAAGGCCCCACTCCTGCCGGAGGTGGGAATCGGCTGGAGGGGCTGAGCAGAGACCTCAGGAACTACCCAGCTGGCCTCAGGGTGTGTGTGGCCTTGCCACACTAAAGCTACACTCAGCTAACCGTCCCCGCCCATCCAGCAGTGGTTCCGTGATTCCCCAGGTGCCCTGCTGACTGGTGGGCCTGGTGCCAAAGCCTGATGAGCCTTGGGCGCTGCACTTTCCCAGCCTGCCCAGCTCACGAGCGCAGGGAGGGAGTCCGTCCCCCGGCACAGTGTGACCACATCCAAGGTTACAAGAGCCCGGTGTGGAGCCAGCAGAACAAATGTATCTGGCTCTCAGCAGACAGGGGACCCTGATGTTTGCCCTGTGACACAGTCAATAAAGCAGAGGCTGCATTATCAGCAGGTGGTATGTGTGGGCCAGCGGCAGAGGTGACCGTGACCTTCGCTGCCTAAGCCCTGCCCAGCTTTTCCAATGGAGGGTAAATAAAGCCTTCTGCTGCAAATGTCTAGTTTTTCATGCGTGACTCAGACCCGCTTTCCGTGGAGTTTAGTGGCATCAACACACACAGAACTGCAGGGGCCAGCTGTAAAACCCTCACCCTGCGGCAGGCGAGCACGGGAGAAGGGCTAACAGTGGCATACTGCAGCAGCAAGCCCGCTGTGGCAGAATAGACTGGTGGAGGCCAATTGGAAAGTCAGTGGAAAGTAATCAACCGGCTGGAAATTGTTGAAGACTCTTCCAGTGCAGGCAGGAGTTACAGGTTTGTCAGTGGCTGAGAGGGGCAGCTGCACTCTGGTGTCATTTGCAAATAGATCCGCTCTAGGTCTGTTACCATGAGATGGAAGGACGTGAAACTCATTCATCTGGTCTGTCAATCAGTTCCACCCAGTGCCGATCCACACTAGCCTGTCCACCAAGACGTGCCAGGAACAGAACTCCAGGAGGAAGGGACCTGTGCTCTCCTCCCCTTTCACATGCAGAGGCCGAGCCCGAGCCCGCCAGCCTCAGACTCAACACAGCTTAGTGCCTCTCTCTTTAGTGGGATTTCCTCTCCTGCTCTCTTACGCCTGGGGCTGAGCCTGGCTCGACTAGCTCTGGGACTCAGAGCAGTGGGGTCTGTTGGGGCGGTGGGGGGAAGGTAGGAAATGCAACCGAAAGCATACGGGGGAGAGTGCCCATCCCAAGCTCTCCCACTGCACATCGCTGTCCAGGTACTCACCCACTGGGCCCATCTCTGCCTTTAGGCTTCCCCCAGTGGCAAATCTAACTGTGACCTTTTAACGTTTGTCCTCGTTGGCTTTTGGAGGAGGACACCCAGGAATCAAAGGCGGAGAGTGCGTGTCCCAGAGCGGAGCCTACTGTGGCGGGCTGGCCAAGACTCAGGGGAAAACTCCAGAGCTGGAGAGGATTAAATTAAAGACAAAAAATAAATCACTCAGTGCCGCTCAGTGTTCCGCTGCGGCTCCAGGCTGCTGCCTGTTACTCTCATATGTCTCTGCTGCACCAGACCCGGCAGTGCCCCCAGCACTCTGGTTTGCATCACCTGGCACCGAGAGACAGTAGAGCAGGCTGGAGAGGAACCAGGATGACAGTGACCGCTGGGCCCCATTTGCGGCCGGTAATGTGATTATTTCCCCAGGGAAGGAGCATTTCTCTTCCCACGTCTCACAGATCACCTCTTCCGGAGTGCCCCCAGCATGCTGGCCTGGCCTGCTGCAGGGGTCTGACTGTGTGCTGGCGGGTGTGGGAGGGTGGCATTTGCTACCTAGCCTCTCTCTCATTCAAACTTTTTATACATTTTTAACCTCGCTAATATCCCTGGGGACGTCCCACGAGCGACAGAAATGTCCATTCCTTGTCCGAGGCTGCTAAGTTTTCACCTCACTGGATTCTAGTGGCAGTGAATTCCAAGTGAATTCCGAGTTGTGCAAACAGAGCAGCGTTTCCTCTGGCCAGTTTTAAAGGAGCTCCCTTTCTTTTCCCCAGGGTTTGGAGAGAGGGCAAGGGAAAAGCCCCTCCTCTGTCCCATTCATCATTTCCCCTTTTTAGTTAACTCCTCTCTAGCAGTCCCAATCTTTTCCATCTCTTCTGGAAATCTCCCCAGGATTCTAATGATTTGTGTCACCCCCTTTTCTCTCTGTTTGCAGATGGAGTGGCCAGGTTTGAACTCCCTGTCCCCGGTGGTGGCATCCCATTGAACGACATCATTGTCTGAGAACATTTGCAGTATTTGCTGATCCAGTCTCTGTCTCTGCCCTGCTGAAGGGTAATGGGCTGGATTTCCAGCAGTGCCCAGCTCGCACAATTGGGACTGATTTTCCAGAGAGCAGATCCCACTCGGGCACTTCACTGAACACATCAGATTGTACACAGAACTCAGCCCAGCAGCTCCGATCAGCTGAGCTCCTTTGAAAACCGGGCCTCTTACTTAGGTGCCAGACTGGGAGGTATGGGGGCTGACCCCTTGGGAAAAGGCATCTCTCCTATTTAGGGAGGTTCTGAGTTTAACAGAGTATCACAGATGTTGGTCTCTCTCCTGCTAATGCTCATCTGTGACAAAGAACCCAGCAGACCGCAGGAGAGTGCGCTATGCACAGGGCAAAATGAAACCATCTAGTTTGGACCAATCCTGTTTTCTGTATTTCAGCATTCAAATAAATAGGACGATTAGCTCCCCAGGCTGGTCCCAGTTAGAACAAACCAGCTGTGGCTCTAAGAACAGGGGAAAGTGGCCCCTTTGTTAACACTGCACTCTGCTCTCTGCTGCACCCAAGCGAAGAACATAAGAGTGGCCACACTGGGTCAGATCAAAGGTGCATCTCGCCCAGTATCCTGTTTTCCGACAGTGGCCAATACCAGGTACCCCAGAGGGAATGAACAGAACAGGGAATCATCAAGTGATCCATTCCCTGTCGCCCATTCCCAGCTTCTGGCAAACAGCGGCTCGGGACACCATCCCTGCCCATCCTGGCTAATAGCCATTGATGGACCCTATCCTCCATGAACTTATCTAGTTCTTGAATTTACCTATGCCACTGAAGTCAGCAGAGTTGCATCTATTTAGACCAGTGGTCTCCAAACTGTGGGGTGCACCTTGTGAGGGGGGTGTGGTGAGGCCCAGGCCAGCCCCTATGGGGGTGGGGAGGGAGCACCACCCAGCCCTGCTCTGCCCCCAGCTCTGGTCTTGTTCCTGTCCTGCCCCCATCCCCGGCTGCAGCTCCAGCTCCCAATCTTGGCTTCCGGCTCCCACCACAGCTCCCAAACACGCTCCTGACCACAAGTCCCATGCGGTGCAGACAGTTTCCATTATGGGTAAGGGAGGGGCATGGCAGAAGTAGTTTGGGGACCACTGTTTAGACCATTGGTGACCATTCAGAGTGACCCTGGGGTTGCAGCTGCCGGGGCTTTAGCGTGCAGTCTCCAGCGGAGGCTGTGCTTTCTAGATCAAGACGTTGCCAGCTGGCTTTTGACCATCCATACAATACAGAAGGAGTGGGGAGGGTGCCTGCAGGGGGTGCTGGTCCCTCCTCTGCACCCATCGCCTAGGCAGCCCACAGAGATGGAGAGACATTTGCAGCGTTCAAGTTCTGCTAGAGCATCTTCTCCCCAGTGCAGGGGGCACCACTGTCCGTCTCCATGGAATTCCCTCCCTTGGAAAGGAGGCGGCTCCCAGGTATAGGATGGAAGGACCCACATGCCCTTCGAATGGGGCACCAGGGCAGCTACCAACTGGCCCTCTCTGCAGCCTCCTGCTAGGAGACCACGGCTCCTTGGGGCTTCCTTGCTCATCAGTCACTATTCGTGGCATTTGGTGCAATTTGCCAGCCTACTGCTGGGTTTTCCTTTGATCCTTGGTTCACCCCACTTAGCCCCGCAGGCCTGCTAGAGATGGGACTGCATTGAGGAAGGGGCCACACCCCGCTGTGACAAGACTGTGCCGGGAAGCTGGGGGGATCCCTGTCAGGTCCCTGCGAGGGCTGCCTCTAGCCTGTCTGCCCTGCCGCCTTAGCATGCACCAAACCCAGTGCCTCAGTGCTGCCCGGCCCCACGACGTTGCTGCTGGTGGGTGGGGGATGCGAGATGGAGCCTGGAGCCTCTGAGCTTAGTGCTCTCTGGCGAGAGATGGGGGGTCCTGCAGTGCAGTGCCGAGCGTACCCCTCTGGCCAGTTCACGACTGGGTGCAATGGGGCTCCAGAGGCTCCAGCCCTGCTCCTGAGCTCATCCCCTTCCACTCTGGGGTACCACCATGGATGGGGCCTGCTGCTCCTACTACAGGTGGGGAGAACCAGCCCTCCCTGTCCATTCCTCCCTCTGCCAGACAGCCAGGCAGCCGGGGGCAGGCTCTTTGCCAAGAAGGGGCAGTGGAGAAGGCCCTTGGATGGGTGAGTGGGGCTCCAGGGAACCCCTCCTGGGGTGGGGGAAAAAGAGAAAACCCAGCATGACTAGGGCTCTCCAGTGCAGCGAGCTGCAGGGTGACTCTGGGCTCAGCTCCTCCCCTTGTGGTTTCATACCAGTTGCACCATTTCACTCCCCTGGCAGCAGATTGTTTCTGGTCGATGGTGCATTTCAAATGAGCTCTGTGCTCTCCCTGGCATGGTGGATGGACCGAGTGCTGCTTTGTCAGTTTCAAACACTTTTCCTCTCTCTCGTGGGGCCCTTGGATAACGCAGAGATGGACTCGAGAAGATGCAGGCCAGACTATGGTACATCAGGGAGAGTCTGTAAGGGGGCTGGATGAGGACTTAGGGGCCCTAGGCTCAGTCCCTGTCTCTGCCAAAGACTCTCCTGGTGAATCACTGAACTCCCTGTGCCTCACTTCCCCATCTGTACAAAGGGGATAATGATACTTGGTCAAACTCTTCAGGGCAGGGCCTGCCTCTCACTTGATGTCTGCCCAGAACCTGGCACCTTGGGGCTGTGATCTCCCTGGGGCCTCTCAAGATGCTCTGGTCATACACAAAATAACAATTAACAACTCTACCACACCATGACCCGGCTGGAGCTGAGCTCACACCCAGCCCTTGCAGCACGATGCAGGAAGCCTGGGACTCACTGAAATTTACCCAGGCGCTGAGCTCAGGTCTCAGAGCCAGTCAGGCTATTGCTATGCCCTCACAGCAGCTCCTTGTGCAAATAAACTAGCACTATCCATTCCCCAGCTCTCAGTCTGCTCCAGTTAGCAGGAACCGACCTGTTCCCAGCCGGCAGTAGCTTTTCCTAGCCTAGTAACATGTCCTGAGAAGGGCACCCTTGCCAATCTCATGCCATGGGGAAAGCGGAGTTCACTTGGGTTTCTTCGTCCCTGCCCTCCCCTTTTGGCTGGAAAATAGGGATTACTGGCATCCCAGCTCCTTTTCTTTTAGCAATCCCTTCGCTGCGTTTCTGCCTACAACTGGGGCTAGTTCCCATCATGTTCAGGCCAAATGCTGGTTAGGGGAATGCATGTGTAATTGAAATGAGTGCGTGCTCACTCGCTCTGTGTAAACAGGCACAAGCCTGTCTCTTAAACCTGGTACCTTCATTTCGGCAAGAAAATGGGGCCAGAATTTTTCAGTCCTGATCCCTTTTCAGATCTGTTTGTAGCCATCCAGCCCCAACAGCTTCCTGGCAGCCAAGCCTCCCAGCTACCGGAGCAGGAGTGAAAACTCCTCCCGATCCTGCTCCAAGAGAATTCAACAATGGAAAAGCTTCGAATCCTATTTCCTTTTGTGCTGAGATCGACTTGGTCTCCTGGAACGAAGGGTCGAGAGATGGTGACTAGCTCTCCCTCCTCCACCCTTCTCGCTCGCTGTCAATACTTTAGTGCACAATGCAGAGGGACCCAGACAGACCTGCCTCCACCGCCTGAGCAGGGCCACTAGGCCAGACATGGTGGCTGGGATCCGGTATCTGTGAAGGAGACAGGCAGGAGTAGGGGAAATGGGAGTTGGCTGCTCCCACTGCTTTCAAAAGGCCATGGAAATGAGCAAGCCTTGACCTTTCTCCTCCAGCTCCTCCTCGGAGTCGACTTCCCAATAGCCAGCTGTGGATGGAAGAGGAGCTCCCTTCCCCCTGGCTGCAAGGTCAGTGGCTCTCCGCCCTGCCTTCCCTCTCCTGTTCTCAGCACCGCAGAGGGCTCTGCCCAAATGGTACCAAGAGGAAGCACCGATCAAGGTTACAATTAACGAGCAAATTAAAATCAGGAAGCTATTACAAATAAACAGAGTGCTCCTTGAGGGTCCTCTCCCAGCTCTCTTTGGGCATGCCTGGGGGAAGAACCAGCCCTCACCAGAACCAGCCCTGTTAAGCGGGTCAGGCTGCAGAACTTGGATACCCAGTGCAGATCCCTCCTCCGGACATCTAAAGGTTGAGCTTGCTGCAGCCTCTCTCTGGAGCCCCGGCAAGAGCCTGAATCAGCTGGGACCAGAGGCGAGCACAGACTCACTGGGCTGAGCCTGGCGGTGGGAAGGGAATGTCCTACAATCACAGCACATGCAGGAGGCTCCAGGGCTCTCCACAACGACGAGCTGATGCTTGGACCAGCTACTCCTCCAGGGTCTCTCTGCCAGGCTACCATGCTGGGTACAGCCTTTTGTACCTTCAATGGGGGTTTGGGGGCATGTGTGGGGCACTCTGGGACACAGGTGAGCAGCACCATTCCCGGCAGGGCACCAGCATGATACTCTCCAGCCACGGGGTAGGAAACCTGCTTCTCCACCACCAGTGTCAGCCAGGATAAAGCCAAGAATCGGCCCTTTGTTGGCGCTCCCAGGGAAGGCGGCGGGGAGAGAGTACACGCTATCTGCTGGGTGGAATGTTTCTGAGCCACTTCTCGGGGTCAGCTGAAAGGCCTGCAAGCAGCAGGAATCACTCACAGCGAGGAAGGAAAACAAGCTGCATTCTTTCCTTTTTCTTTCTCTTTCACGGGAGTGGGAGGATCGGCGCTGCCTCCAACCTTAGACTCTTCTCCCCGGGCTCTGCGGAGCAGGGGAGCTGGCAGGGCCTGGCTCAGAGCTCACAGCAGTGGCTCCATCCAGCATGTTGGTGAAGCCTCGCAAGGTAATCTGCCCTAGCCTCTCCCAAGCCTCTCCTGGGTACAGCAACTGCATGACTTTCCAGGCCCCGTGGCCACAGCCCCAGCCCCTCCCTCCCACTGCTTGTCTGGCTCACCATGGAATGGAAGTGATGGTGGTCAGCATGTGGAACGGGGCTCTGAGGCAGAGATGCTGAGGAATGGCCTAATTTGCATGCACATTTGCGTATTAATCACAAGAAAAGCCAGTGCACCCCGCCTTAAGTTTAGCTTGTACCTGACTCTCAGAAACATGAGCAGAAATTGCTTGCTGGTTGAATTCGCCAGCAATACAAACCTGCACGTGGAGCACTGGAGTTTAGTAGCTACAGCAGCTCACAGGAAACAGCTCCTATCTACACTGATGCACTACAGCTGCTGTAGCATTTGAAGGTAGCCAGACCCGAACCCGCAGAGGATAACACCCCTCCCCCCCCCCACGAGGCTCATTCAGAATGTCGGTAAAGCGCCTTGTGACCCTCCAGCAGACGGCACGGTAACGTGCAAATGGTCTTTTTACTGGTGGGCACCTTAGCTGGCAGGTGCTATGGTTGCCTCCCATATTATTAGCATCGGCTGCTGGGGAACATTGGAACATGGTGTAACTGGAAGGCTGAGGGATCTCCTGGCCCTGCTTGCAGGCAGGGGGCTCTGAGAAAGGCACGGAGTCTGGGTGGCCCGATTCCAGCAGCAGACAGCCGGGGTGGAAAGACGCAGCGTGAAGCAAGGTGGGGGGAGTTGTGCTTCTCTGTTTCAGGGAGCAGCCTGTTTCCTCGCTCTCTGTTTTGGGGTTCACAGGTGCAGTGTCACACTGCAACCTCTCTGCGAGGCTACTCTATGTCTGAGCTCACCTCTTTATACATATGCTGTGAACATGCCAGCTTCAGCCCTGCCCTACAGGGTAGGGACTCGGATAGCCGTGCTCTGGGCTCCCAGTGTTGGGCTCAGGAGAATGCATGGGGCTCCCTGTGCTGTAGAAAAACCCAATTCTCTCCCAACCCTTGTCCCAGAATTGAAGGAGGAGCTGCAGGATGTCTCTGCCCCAGAGAGACACTCTCCTTCTGTCCCGTTGCACTGCGCGAGGGACCAATGTTCGTGCTCTAACGGCAGCGGTAGATGCTGCCGCCACTCCTGCTTTAAGATGCAGAGCATGACGAGAGCTGCAATGTACCAGTGGCAACAGACAAAAGGGCTGCAAGGGAACACGCAGCCAGCTGTCCTCCCCACTGGAGCTAAACATGGCTCTCGAGCTAATCTGGGCTAGTTCCTATTAGCTCCCATCCTCCTCGTCTTCTCCAGCCTATTGTCCAACTTCACAGGCTTAGGGAAGGGGCAGAGGGACTGAAGGGGTCCTTTCACATTTGTTCTTGTAACAAACTGGCTATCACCACTGCCCTCTGGTGGATGGAATCGGAACTGCACAGCTGTGTGTCCATGGCCCTATACTGCATACTACAAAGGGACTATTCTCTTGTCACTCACATGCTAGCAGAGCAAGAGGAAGTGAGTTCTATCCCTTCTGTTACCTAGGCCATATTGTGCAAGACCAAGGTGGCCAGAGATATTACAATAGCATGCAAGTTCACTGGGTATGTGTCCTGTGCCTTGGGTAGAATCAAGCCTAAGCCCAGAACTAATTTGGACAGAAAGCCGAAGCCATGTGATGTCCCTGTCCCTGCTCTCCTCTGCCCCATCCCAGACCTCCCCACCAAACCAACAGAAGGGAGCAGCAATACCTTTCCGTGGCTTCTCAAGTGAGTGAGTTCTCCTTCCCATTCCGCACCTGCATCCTCAGAGGCTTTTCTTCCTTCATGCACTGTGCTTGCTTGTGGGCTCTCGCCCTGGAGTGGGGCAGATGTGTGGGGGTGAGGGGAGTGCTCCTGGAAAGGGGCCCCACCCTTCGACAGTGGAACAGGCGCTGGTAGGCTGTCCGGAAGTCCCTGTTCAGAGCAGCGTACAGGATGGGGTTCAGGGCTGAGTTGGCATAGCCCAGCCATAAAACTATGGACTGGGACGTGTCATCCACCTTGTCCCCCTTCATCCCTCGGTAAGTGAACACTGTAAAATAAGGGAACCAGCAGATGATGAAAGCCCCCAGCACGGCTGCCAGCGTCACTGTGGCCTTGTGCTCTTTCACAGTGAGCAGCGCAGGGCTGGAGGCCTTGCAGCAGGTGGCATGGCTGATCCTCTTGGCCTGCTCCCTGGCTATTCGGAAAATGCGGTAGTACGTGATGCACATAACGACCAAGGGAAGGTAGAAGGTGAGCAAGGCATCCACCAGCCCGTACTCGGCATTGACCGCCAGCTTGCACACCAAGCTATTGTTCAAGCCCGTGTTCTGCACGCCGGTGCCATTGGTGTTCCAGCCCAGGTGGATAGGCAGGAAGGAGACCATCAGCGAGACCACCCATATGACGAACATGGCCACGGCCACCCGCAGAGGGGTGACCAGCTGGGTGTAGCGGAGCGGGGCTGTGATGGCGTAGTACCGGTCTATGCTGATCATGAAGAGGTTGAGGATGGAGGCTGTGCACAGCATGACGTCCAGGCTGATGTAGATGTTGCACAAGGTGGGGCCGAAGTGCCACTCACGCGTGAGCTCGTAGATGGCTGAGAAGGGCAGCACCAGGAGGCCCAGCAGCAGGTCGGTGATGGCCAAGGAGACGATGAAGCAGTTTGTCAGGCTGCGGAGCTTGCGGTTGAAGGAGACAGCCAGGCAGACAATCACATTGCCGCAGATGGTGACCACAATGAGTACGGTGAGCACCATCCCAATGAGCACTGTTTGTGGTTTGCAGGCCATGGCTTTCGGAGCAGCTGTGCCGTTCTGACATGGACTCATGGCAAGGAGACGCGGGCAATCAGTCCTCTCTCGTCTGGGCCCCCATGACAGGCCAGCTCTGTCTGAGCTCTGCAGCTGCTTGGAGAGAGGGTCCTGCTGGAGCCCACAAATGAATGTCCCCAGAGCCCTGCTAAAACCAGCCTCGCACTTGGGCATAGAGATTTGTGTTCACTTGTTTGCTCTTTGGCTCCGTAAAGGTGCCAGGAACCAGTCGTGGACTCTGCACCCAGAGCTAGGAGAGGACGTGGGCTCTGTGCAGAAATAACGCCCATAGATCACTCCCACGTATCGGCACCAGCTGGGGATCAGTACATTAGCCTCCAGGTGCCTCTCTGGCAGCCGTCTTTCAGTCTCAATCTCTCCCTCTTCCTTGCTCTTCTCCTCCTCTCTGAGAAATTAAGAGGGACTGTGTCATGTAGGGTCTCAACCATGCCTGGCTCCGTCCACATGGTCAGGCTGGGGAAGGTAGAGAGGGAGATTCTGCTACATCATTCCTTCCGATTGGTCCGTGCCTCAGGCCCGGAGCTGCAGCCACCGCTCGGACTCTGGAAGGAAAGGGCAAGGATCAGGCCTGCAGCCATGCGACGGGGACGCGGCTGAGGAACTGCTGCAGAAAACAGCAATGGCTACTTGGGGGTTCCAGCCACCCCAGGAACATCACTGGCTGAGCCAAGCGAGGCCCCTGCAGCCAACTCCACGGGATTGCTCTGCTCGCCTGTCCCTCTCAGGGACTCAGATCAATGCGGCGTTTCCCAATCCCCTTGAGAAGGGAGGAACGGACCAGAAACCAAACCCGCACCTCCCGCCGCCCGCTGCCAGCACTCACTTATGCTGCTGTCAGCTGCCATGATCTGGAGCTGCCCTGGTATCAAATCAGTGTAAGACAGGGGAGACTCAGACCCCAGATCTTGCTCTCTGCCCTACAGACCACTAAACGGCAGGTGTCCAGGCCAGCAGCAGAACAGACCTTTGGGCCAGGGGAAGGCTGGTTTTTTTCTCGCTTTGCTCTGAGCAAGGAAGTTCATCCTTAAGAAGCCAGGATGTTGCCCCTGGCTGCTTCTTTGAACCATCACCACCCAGTAGCTTCTCTGCACTCCCACAAGCCATGAGCTGGCACCTAGAGCGCCTGGCCCAGCATCTCTCTTTAACGGAAAACAATTTTCTCTCTGATCTGCATAGCATATTTCTGGGAAGGGGACAGGCACATCAGTGCCTGTGCTCCCAAGGACCCGACTCAGAGAAGGAAACTGGAACCTATCTGTGCATTCTTCGGGCCACTGCTTATGCTTGCAGCTGTTTCCCTCTCCGGTACTGCTCCCAAGCAGGCTCTTCTGCAAAGCCTTTCAGCAGCGACTCCTACAGATGCCCGGGCACCCTCCTCCAATACACACACACCCTCCTGCGGCCCTGCATGTGCACCTCCACTCGTCTGTCCAGATCGGAACAATAACGTCCCTTGGGGGAGGCGCCTCCATTCTTTATTGGCACTATTCCCTGTGCCTTGCCAGCACACCGTGCCGACCAGTAACAATCCGCTTCCCTTTTTAACAAGTGAAATGACTCTGCCCTTCCCTTGCAGGACTCAGTCAATATGAATAATAAGTGTGAACTTAAAAAACAATTTGGATTTCCTGTGAACCTAATTAACCCTGTCAAGTAACTCTTCCCCTGAGACTCACCCTGAGCGAATGGACTTATGCAGTGCAAGGTGGCTCCTGGCAGTAGTCTGCACAGCAGGGGTTCGTTACCTGCAGTGGGGGTAGCCTAGTGGTTGTTTTCAGTTGTGTGTGTGACTGTATTGCATGGAAAAGCTGCACCATGCTGGCAAAGGTCAGAGAAGCTCGGAAAACTCCTATTCAGGGACCATAAGTGAAGCTGCAAAAATCATGAGGTTGGCTTAAAAATGCTAAATCTGGGGGTTCTTTTTGTTTGCTTCCTGCCTTTAGGGGTCACATTTTCAAGCTTTCTTCCAAGAACAGTAGGGCAAGAAATGTCCTTAGTTAAAAATGAAAGCTGAAGTTCTCCCTTCAGCCCGTGACTCAAGCAGCTGGGGCTTTAAGAGAAACACCAGGTATTGGAAGAGTTGGCCACACTGCCTCTGACTCTGACAGTGCTCCCCAACCTCGGCCTGCAGCACCCACTAGCTGGATCATGAGCTCTCCTGAGCAAAGACTAACCATCCGCATTCACCTCCCCCCAAATACAACCGGATAGCGTAGTGACAGCTCTACAGGTGTGAATCAGGCTATTGAAATCAGTGAAGTTACAAGAGTGTATCACCTGTGACGACAAGAGCAGAACCAAGCCCCACAGTTTATGATCATGTTAATGCCGTGGTAGCAGCACATCATTAGAGACGACTGTAACTTCTTTCAATGAGAGTCATGTGGTTTTGTGATATGGTCCAATGAAGTCCTGCCAGTGAAATGAGTCAAGTCTCTTTCAAACAGTTTCTGAAACTCTTTTACGATTAAAAAGCAAACAAGAGAATTACACTCGGAAAGCTAATTTCTACTGGCGTGTGGCTATTTTATAAATAACTCAAGAGTCCTATCTGAGCTCAGAAATACGATTACCATGAAAAGGAAGCAATGTCTTCCCCGTGTTGTCTCATGCAGTGAAACGGAAAACCACCTTGCTCTGACTGAACTGCCCCTGGGGGAAGCCGGTAGTACAGGTCTGTGCTTGTGTCCTTCACCAGGAGGGCAGAAATAGGTAGGGTAAAGATAACACTAACAAACTCCAACAACACAAAAGAGTGCTTGGCAGCCAATCCTCATGGGATTTGTCTTCAAAGCACTTTGAAACTCAAGCTAATGGACCTTTGCAATCCCTAGTGGCAGGCAAGCAGCATTATTTATCCTCTCCGGGAAGGGGAAACTGAGGCACGAAGCAGCTCCCATTTGTCCAAGGCCACAGAGGAAGTCAGAATCAGGATTAGAACTCAGGACTTCCCAGTTTCCAGCCCTAGGATTCACCTATTTCCCTCCCTCCTAGTGTTTGTTTCACTGAATATTTAAGAGAGTGGCTCTCAACCTTTCCTGTACTCCTTTCACGAGGCTGATCTGTCTTGCATATACCCAAATTTCACCTCACTTAAAAACTACTTGCTTACAGAAACAGAGATACAAATACAAAAAAGTGTCACAGAACGCTAGTACTAAAAACGTGCTGACTTTCTCATTTTACCATATAAAAATAAAATAAATCCACTGGAATATAAATATTGTACTTACATGTCAGTGTGTACAGAGCAGTATAAACAAGTCATTGTATGAAATTTTAGTTTGTTTTGCTAGTGCTTTTTATGTAGCCTGTTGGAAAACTAGACACATCTCTAGATGAGTTGATGTACCACCGGAAGACATCTGCATACCCGCAGGGGTCTGTGTACCCCTTTTTGAGATCCGCTGATTTAAGAGAAAGCGAACGTGTGATTTCACACGTTGAGTGGTGACCTCCTTTCCTCAAGGCTTTTCAGACGGACTGGGTTTGAAGAGGACAATACATCCTCCTTCCTTCTCTCCCCAGATGTATGTGTTCCACATGGAAATGATCAGGGGCCTGGAGAGACTTGCACCTGCAGACAGACTGAGAGGCCTAGGCCTGGGTAACTCGACTGAGGCGGATAGAGTTACCTAGTGGGAAGAGGCTCTCTGCAATCCAGGTACCTGCAGAGAGCACAAAGACCTGGCACCAGAATCCCCAGCTACCAGAGAAGCCTTGGAAGTTACTGCAGAGATGAAGCAAGAGCAGTAACTCCAGGTGTTTAAATGCACCAGATCAGGGAGATGATAGAGGTAAATTTTCATGCTCCAATTCACTCTCTGTGCCAGGAAAAAACAAAACAGATCCGATTAAAGTGTAAGATTCATAAAGAGATGCTCTATAGCATTGGCAGTAGGTCAAAAATACTAGAGCCAAGCACAGGGCGGGGTTTGAGAGATAAGATGAGTAAATCATTCACAGATTTCCTGGTGCTGCATGATGGAAAAATGGAGGTCGAAGCAACGAGCTCCGAGCTAGGGTGTACACAGGGTGAGCGTCCTGCACCTGCGGCCCAGCTCGGAGTGGTCCCCGATCCCAATCTCCCCAGGGGAACTATCTGGCTGCGGGGAAGATGTGGAAGGGAAGAGTCTGTAGACATACGAGAACACAATGAATGGGCCTGCGTGGCACACGAGTGGGAGCTCAGTGCACCGAGCGAACCGAGGGGTAGAGATTAGTCCTTTCATCCCAGAGACACACCAGGGGCATGGCAGCAACATCCTCAACCCTTGGGCTGGGGGAAGAGCATCTGTGATCATTTTTCGGCAGCTGTACTGGTGAGTGAACAATGTTCATCATCGCAGCTTATGCAGAACCTGCCACTCCCAAGAGTTTTATGGATGTTGATACACAGCTATACACGGTGATCACTTCACCGGCCACTGAAAAGCAGCCTACTCTGGGTTGGAACGCTGCAGCTTTTTAACAGCGCATAGCAACAGCATCCAGTAAGTTTAAGGCAGGAAGCAAAGAACAGTTAAAAACAATCTAACTTTTTTTTTTTTTTGCTGATTTGTGGGAGGAGGAGGGTGGCCTGCTCCCACAGAAAGGTATTTCCAAGTAAATGGATGGTTTTCCCTGCTACCAACAACAAATTGGCAGTGGCAGGATAAGTAAATTCAGTGTAATGCACTGAAACAGCATGTGCTTGTGTCACACACCGTTATCCACTAGAGGATAACACCTGACTACTGCTAGCAGCTAGCAGAATTACTCCTTCAGCTCAAGCAAGAGAGGGTGGTGCTGAAGGGACTGAGTTCAAACTCTGCCCCGTCATTACATCAGTGCCCTGAAGACAACTGATAAGGACCAGTTAGACTCTGAATATCCAAGAGGCCTGTAATTCGTTCAGCAAAGTGGGGAATCCAGCCCAGGCTTGGGGAGGCTAGATTAGGCTGGCACAGTGTAACCTCCTCCTTCCCAGACCAACACTTCAGCTCCACCTGCCCTAAAGCTGCAGCTCCATGCATGTGTGGGCCGCTGACCTGGCTGTTAGCAACTTTGAAGGGATTCATCTCTGGTGCTTTGCTAGTTAGTTCAGGATTACAGCCCAGAAGGCGAGGCTCCGTGCTTTGTTCATTACATTCCTGCATCAGAGTGGGAGCAGAATGCAGTTCACAATGCAGCCAGGAAGGAGCTGGGTCTCTTTTACCTAGGGGGCACCAGTGTCCCTCTCCGCTACATGAGAGCCTCAAAGGGCCAATGTGCCAGCGAAGCATGCAAAGTTCAGGGCTCTTGCTGCTCGCAGTAGGGATGGGTAGAAAGCACCTCTGCCAGGCACACTGCTGGGGGTCTCCGGTGGGCACAACGTGTGCAGCAGTGCAGGGGCAGCTGGGCTGCTCTGTGGAAAGGCACTGGACTCACTGCCAAGCCCTGGATTGCACCCAGCCCCGGCACAGAGGCGCCAGAGGAAGGGAAGGCTCCATCCACACTGCGCCATGAGCCCAGGCAGGCCTGCAGTGGGTACCCTAATATCTTCCGCAGGGCAATTTCCTGAGAACGGGCTCCCTGGCAGAACAATGGGGAGTGTCTCTGCTCTGGGCGGGCTCCCGAATGTTTCCCATCCCAGCAACACTGGAAAACACAGAGCTGAAGACAAGAAAAGGGAGACCCTGGAATTCAGCTCGTGTCCCAGGAAAGCAGTGGGGTCTGGGCTGAGTTTGGGCCAAGGATATTTTCATTTCAACCTTCCTCTGCATCCGTGCAGAACCTACTGATCTCCTGGCTCGAAGCTGAGAAGCTGAGTTACCAGCACCAGGCTATCATCTCCTCAATTCAAAGGGCCCAGCAAAGACCAGGCAGCTCGAGCCGTCCTCCAGGGACATGAGTGTTTGCAGGATGCAGCGGCTTAGAGCTGTGAACCCCAGAGAGGAAAGCCAGCACAGCAGAGGCAGACTCTACGCCTCCCTGCTGTGTGATCACTCTGTAGCTGTTCCCCAGGACTCTTCCTCTGATCCAGGACAAGCCAGTGAACACTCCCCGCCCTGTGCACACAGGGTGGCTTTATGGAGGATGGGGGTCAAGGAGAAGAGAATGTGGCTGAGGCTGCCAAATGTGAATTGCTTACAACACACGCACAGCCACTAAGTCAGGTATTATTTGTGTAAGCAGCGGATGGTCTCGCTATTGTGGGGAACTTTCCTGGCTTATACGCTACCATCCTAGTCCTTGCTCCCACTCCCTTTACCCCAAGCCCTGCCTGACTTCGAGGGCTCCTCTTCCTCATAACCCCAAGGCTGGGCCCAGGATTGCTGGGGGGCTCGACCCCCAACCTTGTCATGGTCACTGACGGCGGGGTGAGGGTGTCCCCACTCTGGGGGGCTCTCTGCACTGGGCACCTCTGTGATGAACTAGAAATGTTCTTAATGTTTGCTCTGCATACTGTGTTGGTGCCTCAGTGTCCCCATGGCAGTTCTTAAGTATCTGGCAGAGCAAAGGGCCAGTGCACTAAATGCCTGGCACTCTGTCTCCTAGCAACTGATGGCCTGGGCCCCTCCCCTGCAAAGGTGCCAACTGAAGGTGTAGGAGACAAAGGGATCAGGTGACATCCTGGCCCGGGGAAAGGGGCTGAGCAGAGAGGAGGGGCTGGAGGGGATTGTGAGTCTGGAGCTGCCTGGGGATGAGGAGTGAAGTGCAGACCTGGGGGTCTGGCTCACTGCCCCCAGAATGGACCCGGCTGAGGGGTCCAGTTCGCTGTATCTACAAGCTCTGTTTTAGACCCTGTTCCTATCATCGAAAAAACCTCTGTTTTACTGGCTGGCTGAGAGTCACGTCTGACTGTGAAGTGGGAGTGCAGGGTCCTCTGGCTGCCCCAGGACCCCACTCGCTGTGGGAAGTGCATGGAGGGGCACATGCTGAATGCTCCAAGGAGAGACCCAGGAGGTGAAGCCATGTGAGCTTCTTGCCCTGCAGACAGTCTGCTCCAAGGGAGAGGAGGCTCCCCAAAGTCCTGCCTGGCTCTGTGGGGAGCTGTTCCAGAGCATCGCCCGGGGACTCCGTGACAACCTCCCTGACCCACTGATCATTCCATACAGTTCTAAGCAAATACAATTTATTAAACAGCCACCAATTAAAAAAATAAAGGAAAAAATGGGAAAGTGAAAGGAAAACCCGTCACCCTGCTCTGTGGCACGGGGACGGCACAGCCAGCATCTCTGGAATGTCAGGGCAGTTCAGTCTGTTCCTCACATGTCCCAGCCCCTGCCCAGGCCCTGGCCGTGCTGCAGGGATGCTGCAGATCAGACACTTGCTCCGAGGATGGCCACACGCCCTCAGGCTCTAGGTGGCAGGATCCTTCTTCCCAGTGTCGCCCCCATCCTGTCAGGGTTATGATCCCCCTCGAAGTCTGGCCTGCAGAGCATCTTGGCTGGGGGCGTCTCCCTGTGCTGGGCCCACTGCCCAGGGTCCCTTCTCGCTCTCCCCAGCTGCTCACTGCACCCGGCTCCAGACTGCTCCAACCCTAGTCCCAGCCCCGCTCTGCCTCAGCCCCAGCTCCACACTGCCTCAGCATGGATGCTGCTGCTGCTCTGCCTCCAGCCCCCTGGGCTGCTTCTCTGGCCCCTCTGGCTCTGGCGGCTGCAGCTCTGCTCCCAGGGCAGGTCTGCTCTGTGGGCTGCTTCTGTGACTCTGCTCCCAGCTCTGACCTGCTCCCCAGGCTGCTTCTCTGGCTCTGGTTGCTGCAGCTCTGCTCCCAGGGCAGGTCTGCTCTGTGGGCTGCTTCTGTGACTCTGCTCCCAGCTCTGACCTGCTTTCTGGGCTGCTTGTCTGGCTGGCACAGCCCTGCTCCCCAGCTCAGTCCCACTCTGTCTGACCCAGGCAATTCCAGCTCGCATGGAGGACAGGATCCCCCTGGCCTCCTGACTCCCTGATTATCCTGCCCGCCCTGTCAATGAGGCTGACCTGGAGCGTTGGCCTCTCCCAATTGTTCCTGGGGACTGTCAGTCTCAGGCTCCTGATTTGCCCTCGACCCTTCCCCTTTCTTTTGGTGCTGGGAGCTAGCAACCCCTGCCCCCCTCCACACACACTGAGTGCTAGTGAGGGGACAATGGTCCCCTTACATTTGCGTGGTTTGGAGGTGGAGAGGGAGCCTTGGTTTCCGAGTGCAGCAGGCTACCTTAGGGAAAACTTTTCAGAGCAGCAGGGGCTTGGTAAATACTCGAGCTCATTCAGTTGCGCCAGGCTAATGGCTGGTCGTTGCCGGATCAGGAATGGTGAATTGCCTGGGGGGATCAAACTTCAAACATGATGTGTAGCTCTGTCCTGGGAGGATGGTTCATCCCTGGGGCAGAGACTCATGGGGTCGGTCTTTGGTTTTGCACTTTGTCCATTGCACGTTTTTAAGCCCGGGTCATTAACTGTGGGCACAACGGAGGCTCCTGGTGATACTCCCTCCCTGGAGCTCTGTAACTCCCTTTCTAATAGACCAGCTCTGCTTAGCCAGAAATGACTGGGCTGGCGGCAGAAAGCTCGGGGGGAGGTTCCCTGGCCCGTGCTCTGTGGGAGTTCAGACTGGGTAATCACAATGGTCCCTTTGGGCCTTAAAGACTGACCTGACCCCAGAGCAGTGACTTTCTGTGGGTCTAACAGGAACCTTTGACAGCACTGCTTCCAGCTTCCCGACCAAGCCCTCTGTCCTTCTCAAATCTGAACAAGACTTAAACTTATTAACACCAAGGGAGCTGAGAGATGATGTCAGCAAACCCAAAATCTCACGCGGCTGGGGAGGAAACTGCTATCTCCAGCTGCTGGTCAATGGCACAGGGTCACCTCCATTCTGAGCCCTGCTTCAAACATTTTCCTTTTGGCAGAAATCCGCCAGAGGGGCTTTGTCAGGCACAGCCCCCCTCCCTTCCCCTGCTGGCCCGTGTCTCCTCATCACTCCTCAGCGCAACTTTCCTGCACCCACCCATGGGACAGCCCCGAGCCCCGCCACAACCCAGCTCCCTGCTGCTCACTCCCCTCCATGTCCCTTCTGCAGGGCCACTCACCCATCTGTGCTCTCTGTGCAGTTGCTGCCTGGTGAGCTGGGGGAAATGAAGGTGGGGCAAGTGAGGATGAGCAGGGAGCTGAGGGGGATGATCTGGGACACACTGGAATCTCCCTCTCTCCCTGCCCCCCACGAGCACCTGCACAGCTGCAATACACCCCCTCACGTGTCTCTCCCCCCACAAGCAAGCTCTGTGCCCCAAAGGCAGGGCCACACCCATGGTCCCCAGAGGCATTGCAGGGAGCCAGGGCTAGTGCAGGGTGGGGTGTTCAGACAATCACAACACGGCAAAGAAAACCAGAAACAAAACTCTGCCCTGTTCCTGTGTGTGTTCTGTGGGGAGCAGAAGTGCCTGGTGGCTTGGAGCTGCTCCCCGCCCCCAGGGATCCCTGGCAGTGCCCAGGTAAGGTCAGCAGAACCGGTGGGCACGACGCTTCGTTCACCTAAGGGTTGTTGTGGGCACCCTGGCCTTGGCATAATGCTCTAGGGGAGGAGGGTCCCAGCTGGGGGGAGGGGCTCAGCGGGGGGCCAGGGGACCCCAAAGACCTGGGCTGAAAACAGGGCCAAGCGCCAGTTCCGAGGGTGCCTGTGCCCGAGGCAGTATCGAGTTGTGTGGAAAATGCTGCTGTGACCAGTGGGGAGACTCGGGGTGTAGCGGGGGGGGGGGGGATTACTCTCGCTTCATGGGCAAATCTCAGCCCAGCCCAGCCCAGCCCAGCCCTAGACTCGGGACTGATGCCGCCGTACCCCATGCCCGCCCCCCATGGCAACCCCCCTCCCAGGGACAGTTCGGGGAGCCTGGCTGCATGGAGGGGCGTGGGCGGGGGGGCCAGGGCCACTGTCCCGCCTGCCTCGCCGCGGGGTCCGGTCTCTGGGATGTCAGAGGCGGCGGTGCCCGGGGTGCAGAGCGCCAGGCTCTGCTGGGCTGATCCTCCAGGCGAGGGGACAGAGCAAGTGCGGGGTCCCCGGCTGCGGGGTGCGGGCTCCGGCCTCTCCCCCTCCGCCCCAGCCGGGGGCTTTGGCCGGCCCCTGCCCGCTGGGGCCCCGATCCTGCGGGGATGGGCTCGGGGGGCGAACGGGACGGAGCCCAGCCCCCGCTGCAGTGCGCGTCGCCCCGCGGACACCCTACCTGGCTGCCCGCGGAGCCGGGGCGCTGCTGGCCGGCTCGGAGCTCGCTGCTTCGCGGCAGGTTTGAACTAAGCGCAGCGAGCCGAGCTCCGCCGGGAGCCACAGGGAGCCGGGCGCCTTCCCCGCCCACGTGACGGGGGCCGGAGCCTCCGCCAGTGAGAGCAGCGCCCTTCGCCGGCCGATCTCCAAGCGCTGGGCAGGCGGGTACCTCGGGGCAGAGGTCTGGGTCCGCTACGGCCAAAGTACAGAGCTCCCGGGGCCCCTGGCGCACGTGGACCCGGCTAAGCTGCGGCTCTGGGCCAGGTCTCAGCGGGTCACCTCTCCTCCGGGCCAGCTGAGGGAGAAGGATAATAGCCTACGACTGCTGAGAGCTGAAGCAATTCCTCCTGGGGTGCAAGCGGGAGAGGGCGGTGCTCTGGGGCTGAACGTGGGGGGCAGTGCGGGGGAGAAAGGTGTGTGATGTGGGGTAAAGTGTTAGGATGATTAGTGCGTAATCCTCAAATGCAGCCCCTTTGCTTTGCCCTTTCTCTGCCTTTTCACCAGGCCTGGCAACTTGACTCGGGTTTCCTGGAGACACAGACTGTTAATCCCGATGCAGAAATGTCCCCTGCAAAACCCTCCCTGCTGAGGGTTAGCACACCGAAATAAAGCTCATTGTAGCAGCCCGAGGGCGCTAAGACATGCTGGTGCCTGACCTACGTATATAGAAAACAGGAATAGACTTTGTACAGGGTCTTTGTACAGGTCGCATCACAAAGTCTGACCTGCAAAGTGGAAGACCCTGTGGGACACCCAAAGAACGGTGCTGGTTCTCAGCAAATCTATCCCTGCGCTCAGCCCAGGAACCAGAGGGGTGTGTGGCTTTGAGCTATGTGCTGTCCTGGTCACTGAGTAGGCAGGTGTCTGCCTGGCCTCAGCATGTTAGAGATGCCTCAGGGCTGCTCTAACTCTTGCTTGGGCTGCAGTGGACCCCCCTTGGCGAACAGCTGCAGGACAGAGCACTCTGACCACACATCCTGCCCAGCCTGGTGTGCCCCCTCTGATGACGGTCAGGCGGAGGGCTGGGCAGAGCACCATTCGGCCAGTTCTAGGCCTGGTTTAAAGCCCCTGGGACCCATCTCTGCCACATCCACTCGTAGGATTTTGCATGCAGGGAGCTGGTGAGGTAGAGAGAGCGACCTTGGGCTGGGCAGGAGCTATGAATTAGAACTGTCGAAGGGCAGAACCTCGATTACATGGGAGATGTCGACATTGCAAAATGTCCTTTCATCCCAGATTGGAACAGGCAGTCACATATTTGACATTTCCCACAAAATTTCATTTTGAAATTTAAGGGGAGCTGGGCCGTGCCTCGGCTGTGACAGATCAGCTACCTCCCAGCAGGGACTGATCGGCTAGAGAGCAGGGGACCAGAAAAGCCAGCATGTGGCTCTGTTGGAGGAAGAGCTGCCGGAAGGGTGAGTCTGTGGCAGGAAGCCCCTGGGTAAAAGGATGAGCTACAGGAAACAGGCTGGCTCCTATAGGAGGCCCTGAAACAGGGTGACTCACGGAGAAGTGGCCTGTAAAGTGGAAACATGTAGGAAACTGAGAGGCCCTTGCAGAAGACCCTGTGCGAGGGGGAAGGGATGACTTATGTGCTGTACTAGCTCTATGGGTAAGAAATAAAGCTGACACCCTGAGAAAAGGGCTTGAGCCGGACTCTGGGTGCAGTGCCCCTCTCTCCTGGGCCAAAGGGTCAGGCCAGCATCCACGGGCCAGACAGAGACGCTTCGTTTGCTAAGGTCGAAGTGCTCTGTCAAAACACTTGGAAAATTTGTTATCAGATTTCGATGAAATCGATATGCTCCTGCAAAACATTTGGAATTCAACAATGCAATGCAGCATTTTCCAGTGGAAGAGTGTTCTGTGGCTAATGCGAAATGCTAGACACGCTGTGCAGGTTGGAGGCAGAGCAATGTCCTGTCCAGGAGCCTCCCGACACATGGTTCCGAGAAGCCCTCTTTTCTCTGGGAACCATGCAGTCACTGCTGGCGCAAGTCACCCCCAGCCCCGTAACAGCGTCAAATGTGAACTATGTGGCTGGGACAATGCCCTGCAGGGACGAAGGATGATAAGGCTCCATCTTCCCCAGTCCTGTTTGCAGTGCAGGGAGACCTAGTGAGGGCTGGTTTTCAGCTGATCATCCTCCTTTTAAGCTGCGTTGACCAGACTTGTTCCCAGCAGGATTAACTGTAAACCACAGCGTTGGCAGCTGAAAACCCAGGCGATGCCACAGCTCCCAACGTTGCCACAGTGTTGAATTTTTCTAAACTGTCCTTGGTGTGGAGACAGGATGTTGGAGGTTTGTTTCCACAGCCCATGTTGCTGCTCTGCCTCTTGGTTCTACACGCAGGACTCCAGCGTCCATCGAGGATCAGAACGCCTTGGCCATGTTCATGTTGGCAATGAGCATCCTCTGAGTAGTTTCGAAGGTGGTGGTGTCTGCAGTCCTCACTTCAGACTAAACTGATCTGCCGGTTACTTGATAACTGACAGGGACGTGCTGCCCCAGGGGAAGTGGGCTGACAAGGATGCTAAGCATTCACAGCCCCTGGAGAGCTTTGCCCTTAGTATGTCAACAGCAGTGAAGCATTGTGCGATGGTTGATGATGCTTGCGGGCAGGAGCTGTTTTCAAATCTCTTTTCCATCTGAGGGCTGGTCTACACTACGGGGTAAAATCGATTTTAGATACGCAATTTCAGCTACGTGAATAACGTAGCTGAAGTCGAATATCTAAAATCGATTTACTCACCCGTCCTCACCGCGTGGGATCGATGTCCGCGGCTCGCCATGTCGATTCCGGAACTCCGTTGGGGTTGGTGGAGTTCCGGAATCGATATAAGCGTGCTCAGGGATCGATATATCCCGTCTAGATTAGATGCGATATATCGATCCCCGAGCAATCGATTCTAACGCGCCGATACGGCGCGTAGTCTAGACGTGGCCTATGTTGTGTCCTGAGTCAAATGGTATAGTCCTAAACCCAGACTTCACTGCTGTCAGGCTGGAATGAGTGTGAGTCTCAGCAAGAGGACCCTGGGTTCTAGCACTGATGTTTGCACTTTTGTTGCTGTAATTAAAAGGGAAGAGGAAGTGTGTAAACTTGCAACGTGCTGCTGCATTCCAGTTTGTGACCTCCTAGAACCTCATTCTAGACAGAAGCACACACCTCCTCCGACCAGGGGGCCGTCTGACTCAGAGAGAGGCACAAGAATCCCCATCCTGGGCACAGACGGACCAACTTGTCCATACGGGAAGTTCCCAGGCAGCACTTGGTTGACTTTTGCCTTGAAGCTGAAGGATTTATAGCCCTAATTCTTTACTTCTGTGTAAAGTAATCATGGACATTCTCATTTTCCTGCTAAATATCTAATCCTTCATTGACTGCTGCTAAGCTCCTGTGATCTTGTGGAAAGGAGTTCCACAGGCTAATTTTGTGTTGTGCAAAATATTTCCTTCCATCAGTTTTAAGTGTGCTGTTTTTCTGGTTGTTCTGGTGTTCAGAGGAGCATCCGTTCCTTCCTGTCAGTCCCTCGGGTATGTGTTCATTTCCTCCCTACTCCAGGTAGTCCAGTCTTTTCAGTCTCTGCACCCTGGGTTGTCTGTTAGCCCTTTCCCTGAGTCTGACTGGCCAGTCCCTAGAGGAATTAGATGTCCCTTTTCAGGTGCGAGGACTTTCTACACGTTCTGAGGTCTTATCTGCTCTGGAGTTTTTACTGTGTTTAGGAGCCAGGTTTAACTGGGGCTTAAAGAAGGTCCTAATAGGCTGGGCTGGCATGGGTGGGGCAAATCAATGCTTGCGAGTCATTGGATAACCTGGAACTGATCTTGAATTTCATTCCAACACAGCTCACTCTGGCCAGCCAGGCTGGGCTAGCAAACCAGGTGACTGTGGCTACAGGAAGAGCACAGAGGGTGCTTAGGTGGTAGCTTCAGTGGACAGCTGGTGAGTTTGGATCATATTATCAACTGCTGCTAGCCCAAGGCCCGGTCATTATCCACACCTGGAGCCCATTGAAATCCCATCGTATCCAGCTAGACATGGGAACCTTCCTGAGAGCCTCTCTTCATGTCCTGGCACAGGCTACCTTTATGAGGCCAGTGAGCTGCAGATGCCTTTTTCCTTCCCTTCCTCATCAGTACACTCCCATGGCCCCATTCGAGCCCAGCATCACCCTATGGTGCTCGTTGCCTGAGCCTGGGGGAGGGGCTCACAAGCCTATAGGGGCCTCGCCCGGCAATGGTGCGATATGTTTCTGGGTAACTGTATGGATGGCTGCTATCTTGGGCAGGAACAGGAGGCAGGGTTCCCAGCTCACTAGCTATGGGGGGTGGCTGGAGTTGGGGTGTTGGTGCTGCTTTTTACTACCAAGCAGGTGAACCAGACACTGGAATCCTGTCTCCAGCTGGCCTTCCTGGGATGGGGTCTGCAGGGAGGGCAGGGCAGCGGCTGGCTGGGTGCGGTGCAGGGTCATGGCTCACGAGTTTTTAATAACCTATACAATCCGGTGGAGTCCTGAGTCTGATCTCTCTCATCTCCAATGCATCACTCCTGCTTTAGGCCAATGCCAGCTAGAGGAGAAACAGGGCCAAATGGTCTGAGACAGCCTCACACAGTCTGGGCTGAGGTCCCCAGACCTGGGGAGGCCTGGTTCTGGCCAGCTCAAAGATCAGCCCCAATCCCTCTTTCCCCAGTTATAGAAGAAGATTTCCCACGTTGCTCCAAATAAACCAGAGGCTGCTACGATCCCCCCAAGTCCCAGATCCACCCCCACCCTGCCAAGGATCAGATGCTAAGGCTGCTGGACAGAAAGGTACCTGTCCTAACTGGGTCCATGGAGTTTGCTTCCGTTTAAAGCCATTAGCAAAGCCCCAGCCAGCCCCAGGATCTGGGCTGAGCACTAAAATTAAAGGATTAACGAAATGCTGGCCAGCAGCTCAGCTACAAAGGTGCAGGTGGGACGCATCCCGCTAGCCGTGGGAGCCAGCAAGAAAGGCCAGACTGTTAAATCAAGAAGCAGGCATCACGCCTGCTGGTTAAATGAATAACCCCTGCTCCCTGTGCAGTATGCGGCTTCTGTTCTGCTTGGCACATGTGTGGCTTGGAGGGGGCTGGAAGGGCAGTTGAATTCAAGGGGAACCTTAAGGAAAGGTTCTGCAGAGCCCTGTCAGAGCTGAGCTGCTCTGTGGGCTACAGGGTTAATCCAGGAGAGACAGCCAGAAGGACGGGCACACCCAGGTGGAAAGCCCTGGACACACACCTGTGGACAAACACACAGACAACCCCTGCGCCCCCCCACAACCTACAGACCCGCACTGAGGAGGGCTGGATTTCACGGAGGAAAGCGGGAGCCCATTTCTTCAGGAGGCTTCCCAAAAGCCTGTGAGAAGCTGGAGAGACGCTGCTGAAAATAACCCATCGGAAAGGGCGCGTTCAGCTCTCCCATCCTGGGATGCGAGGTCGTGAGACCAATGCCCTCATTAACCGACGCCAAGCTGTTTATGGGGCACAGATGAATTATCCTGCCCTGATGGCATCTTACAAAAGGCGTATAAATGAGAACCGCCGTTGCGGAAAATGCATCCTCAGCTTGTTAATGAGACAGGGGACTGTGTGTGTGTGTGTGTCTGGGATGCACAAGGAGGATGGGTACCTGGGCCAACTGGTTCCACACAGGGATTCCTGGGAACATCTCGTGAAGCCCAGCTGACAACAGGTTGTGTTTTCAATGTATAGAAGAGCTCAGTACATATGGTAGGGGGAGGTAGATGGTGTTTGGTAGAGGGGGCCGTGTGCAAGGTTCCCATGTACAGCTCTGCCAATTCACTGCAATCCTCCCACTATTCCAACTCCTGGAATGCCCCGGCAGCCCTGACTTGCAGGCCCTTGGTCTCTTCCTGGTCCTTGGAGATCTTGGCTCTGGACTTATGTCAGACTGTGAGGAGTTTCCGTAACATGAGCAAATGTCCACCAGGGACAAGAGTAGGACCCAGCACACTAACAGGTCGGGCCTATCCAGTTAGTGCCCTGAGGTCTGAGTGTAAACCCCAGTGAAGTCAATGGGAGTCTTTCCACTGAGTTCACTGGGCTTTGGATCAGAATCCTAACTGTACCATTACAGATTCATGGATTCCAAGGCCAGAAGGGACAGAGGTCATCTAGTCTGACCTCCTGCATAGCACAGGCCAGTGACCTTCTTCTCCTGGAGCAGAGCTTTTCAGAAAACCCTTGATTTAGAAATAATCAGTGAAGGAGAATCCACCACACCTCCTGGTAAATTGTTCAGATGGTTAATTACCCTCCCTGTTAAAAATCTACACCTAATTTCCAGTCTGAACATGTCCAGCTTCAACTTCCAGACATTGGATCAGGTTATGCCTTTCTCTGCTAGATTGATGAGCCCAATAAATAAATCTGTTCCCAATGTAGGTACTTATAGACTGGAATCAATTCACCCCTTAACTTTCTCTTCGTTAAACTAAATGGATTGAGCAATTTGAGTCATTTGCCATTAGGCAGGTTTTCTAAACCTTTAATCTTCTCTGAATCCTCCCCAATTTACCAACTTCCTTCTGGAACTGTGGGTACTAGCAGTGGACATGGGATTCCAGCAGCAGTTGCACCAGTGCCAAATGTAGCGGTAAACTGACCTCTCCACTTGTATTTAGATCCCCCTGTTTTTATGCATCCCAGGATGGCAGTTGCCCTTTTGGCCATAGTCACACTGGGAGCTCGTGTTCAGCTGATTATCCACCATGACCCCAAACTCTTTTTCAGAGGTGTTGCTTCCCAGGATGGAGTCTGCCATCCTGTACATATGGCCAACATTCTCTGCTTCCCAATGTATGCATTTAGCCACACATATTGTTTGCTTGCCAGTTTACCAAGTGATCCAGTGACCCTGTCCGCTGCATTATTTACCATGCTTCCAATTTTTGTTTAATTTGCAAACTTTATTAGTGATGATTTTATGTTTTCTTTCAGCCATGTTAGATAGCATAGGGCCAAGAACCAATTCCTGCAGGACCCCAGTAGAAACACACCCGCATGATAATGATTCTCTGCTTATAGTTACATTTTGAGACCTATCAGCCAGTTTTAAATGCATTTAATATGTGTCATGTTAATTTTTTACAGACAAGGAAGGTGAGGGAATATCTTTTACTGGACCAGCTTCTGTTGGTGGGCGAGACAGGCCTTCAAGCCACACAAATCTCTTCTTCAGGTCAGCTCTGTGTGGCTCAAAAGCTTGTCTAGCTCTCCAACAGAAGTTGATCCGATTGGCATTAAATTACATTACCCTCCTTTAATTTTTAATTAATTGAGTTCCGTATCAGCTGCTCCATTATCTTGCTCAGAATCAGTGTCAGACTGACAGGCCTGTAATTACCCGGGTCATCCCATTTACCCTTTTTAAATATGGCACAATGTTAGCTTTCTTCCAGTCCTCTGGAATTTCCCCAGTGCTCCAAGTCTTATTGAAAATCAACATTAATGGTCCAATGAACTCCTGAGCCAGATCTTTTATAACTCTTGTAGGCAAGTTATCTGCACCTGCTGATTTAAAAATTCCCTTAAATGATGAAGGAGCACAGCAGGATGCCAGCTAGCTTGGAGAAACATGTGACTAGCTGCAGGTATTTGAGCACCTATGGATAACTTCCCTATGTGCAACATATATGTTGCATCTTATGGTCATTGTGTATCTTGTATCCATTCAGTTGCAACAGTGCTTGCAAAAGAAACCCAGGGCTGGGATTCTCTATCGGCAGGCAGAATTCTCAGACTGGTCTTATATGGCTCAATGGATGCCTCAGGCTGTAAGGTTGACCGGGCTAAGTAATACATTGCAAAATATTTTCTGGTCCCTGTCTTCCAGTACCTAGAACCAGTCCAAAAACCTTGGGCTGCGAATTCTCCCTGATCAATTAATTATTGCAGATAGAGAAATTGCTAAGCAAGAAGTGGCTTTTAATTTGGAGCAGCTACTCATCTATTCCTTGTGTAGCTCTTAATCTGGAGAAAACACAACTGATTAAAAGTAGGAGGCTTGAAACAGATGATCTTAATTTAGAGGCAATGTTGCTGTTTTGACAAAAATAGGAATGTGCTCTCTTTGGAGAGAATGCTTTCTGCAAAGCCCAACAGCTTGGAGTCAGAAGGGAACATTCAAGAACAATTCGAGTAATGAGAGACGGCTTTGTAAAATTCATGGAAAATTTCAGATAAATATTCCTGAGATAATCTAGGCAATGCTGATAACGGTATAACAATTTATGTCCCCATCTCCTGGCTGAATGACCCCAATGGCCTGGTGCTATACTGTTGGCCTGCGATCCTAAAGCTAAGGAGGAGTTGGCTGGGAGACTGCTAATGAGAGCCCAACTGGTGGGTGGGAGTGATTGTGGTGATTCCTGCTGACACAACACCACAGTGCAATGTCACAGGTCACTGTGCCGCTGCAGATGAGGTCTTTCAGTGGCGATATGAAACCAATGTCCTCACAGGTTGTGGTAACTCACCATGTGACAGTTTCATGTGCAAATTTTGATCACAACAATTATTTTCTGCCCACGTGGAAGTAGTTGTTATTTCCAAGTGTGCGCAGTGTATGACAGACAATTAAACAGGCAAGTCCCTGCCCTGAGGAGCTTGCAATGTAAGGCCGGATCCCGATGAGTATGCAAGAGGTCCCACTGAATACAAATCAGATCAAGGCCAAGGAAAGATAGGAACAGGAGTGTATGTGAGAGTTGGAAGCGAGGGACTTGGTGTGGGAAAGATAAGGGTTAGAGCAGTAAAGATCCTGAGATAAGCTATTGTCTGAAGCCCACATACTTTGAGTTGTGTGCACAGATCTTAGATTTTTTAGCGTACAACATTACATTGTGAGAGGAGTACAGTCTTCCAAGAGAGCGGAGTGGTAAAATGGAGATCAGTGTTGGCAGAATAACCAAAGGACTAATCTTCACTACCTACCCTATACTGTTATTGTGCACCGTTAAAACAATTGCCGGGTTGCACCCAGAAGTGGCTGCACTTCAGTGGTGGGTAAAGTGATTGTAGTGTGTAGTTTGGGGGAGAAATATAGCTCAAGGGCAGCGTTGAATACCCTTTAAAGTCTGATACTTGTATCAATCGGAGAGAATTGGACACCATGTGGTGGTGTCATATCATGCACATTCTCCCTTCAAGACCAAATGCCTCTCCCCATAGCCCCTGGCAATAGCTTCTGCCTTTACCAGGAGATCCTCACGTGGCTCTGCCTCAGAGCAGCACAGGGAACTGCTGTAGTGGCCTAGGAGACAAGTGCCTGGTCTGCAGTTTGTAGCCGGTGCCGCTCCCGGTGCCCTGCCATTGCTCCTCTTTCTGCAGATTGGTCTTGCCACATCTCTGCAGTGGGAGAGACGAAGTTGGGAGGAGGAGAGGGAGACCCCCTCCCAGATCACATCGTACAATGGGTTAGTTCATTAGGGACTCCAGTGGCAACAAGCACCATGGCTTGGGAAGGAGATCTTCTTTAATCAGCAGCTTTCCAGTCCAGCTGCACTCCAGCACTGGGTGATTCAGGGTGTGTCTACACTGCAATTAAAAACCTGTGGCTGGCCTGGGCCAGCTGACTTGGGCTCTCCGGGCTGGTTAATTGTGGTGTAGACGTTTGGGCTATGGGTGCAACCCGAGCTCTCAGACCCTCTCACTTTGCCACATCCTAAAGCCCAGGCTCCCACCTGGGTTCAAACATCTGCACCGCCCTTAGACAGTCCTTAACCGAGCTCCAGGAGCCAGAGACAGTTAGCACTGGCCAGCCATGGGTATTGAATTGCAGTGTTGACAGACCCTGAGTGACTGACAGGTGAGCTAGTGACACCAAGCACTAGTCATGGGGAGAGCTGGCCAGGAATTTTCTAGCGACACTTCTTTTTCCCATTGAAGAATGTTGACTTGTCAAAACCAAAACTTTCGGTCACCATTGATAAATCACCTACTTCAAAAAAAAATTTAAAAGAAGTTTTTACATGTGACATTTTTTAAATGAAACCTTTTGTTGTCTGCTTCAAAAGAACTTTGTTTCGAAATGTCAGTTACAGTTTAGTTATAGTGGAAAAAAAAGTCAAATTCTAAATGTTCAGAAATGATCAAAATGCCACTTTTTGATTGACGTGGCTCTATTTTTTTCCTCCAGATTATCAGTTTGTGAAAAGGTGAGAGATTTTTGTTGCAGTTCAGGATGGGAAAACATTTATAAATCTCAAATGCTCATGGTTGGGAGAAGATTTCCTGCCCTGCTCTAATGCATCCATCAGAGAGACCCAAAGATGGGAAAAAGCTTCCCTGGTGGTAGCCTGCTGCTGCACACAAGGTGAACACACCGGAAGCAAATCTTGCTCTGTTTAAGGACTGGGGTCAGAGGATGAGGAGCCAAGTGCTCAGGAGGCTCAGACAGAAACCATCCAACTTGGTTCACTTTTAAAAAATACCCTCTGCAGAGTGCAGATAAAACCGTCTGACAGGGAAAATTGAACTATTTGGGCTCTAAAATGCCCAAGGCCTCTCAAGCCCATTTATCCCCACCTAAAGCTTTCTGTGCAATACTCCAGCAATCCTTCCCTTCAGCACTTCGCTGTTTACAGTCCTCTAAACCGGCCTTAGAAATACACAAGTGTAATCAAGCGTGGGCTATGTCCAGTGGTGGGATAGTTTGCTCACTGCAGGGTGTCTGAGTGATTCAAAGGTATCATGACAGTATAGCTGGACCCTACAGTGGTTGTTGGTTAGAAATGAGACCTGCTGTGTGAGCATAAAAGCATTGGCGTAGCTGATTGCTGCAGGCTATGGGCCCAGCTTTGCACTTACGCAGAGCTGAGGCGTTGGCTAGAAAATCTCCCAGGACTTTGAGGAGAAGAGCGAGAGCAACGCCTGAAGCCCAGATGAACAAGGCTGGGGGATGAGGAGACACACTTCAAATGCTCCTTCAACCAATGAAACTTCAGTGCTTTAGTGTGGGCACGAAGATCTTTGTCTGCATGGGAGGAGGGGGCACTGGCATGAAGGACAGCTCTTCCCCACAGCCACACAGACAAACTGCCCCAAGCCCACCAGTCTTCTCAAACAGCAACTAGGAAGGGTGCAGCGTTGTGTTAATTTCAGTGAAATGGGGGCGGGGGGGGTGAGAGAGCCGGAGGTGTTGATATGATCCTGTCACTGTACAACCACTGAACAGTTAAACGAGGGTCGGGGTTTCAAGGGCAGAGACCTTGGTCTGCTTCGTCCCATGGCAAACACATGAGAAAACTCATGCCAAAGCTCGATTAGGATATACCGAAGGAAAAGAATCCCAAACAAGGCATAAAGTGTTTTGAAACTGGAACCAGAGGGTTAGACAATATGCTCGTCATCAAACCGGATCAAAGTGCTTTTCAGGGAAAGGCAGTTGGTTGCAGTTCCTTATTTTGTCAAACTGACTTTCAGGGTGGGGAAGAAAGGGTTAATCGTGCTGTTGGATTTGAACTCAGCTCATCTGTGAGATTTATGGTTACGCCTGCTTTTTGGGTGACAATCACTATGCTCTTGAATGAATTCACACAGGAAAATGATAAAAGACAGCGAACACTTCTCACACAGAGATTGCTCCATATCCTCGTCCTCAAAGGAAATCTGCACAACATTTCCAAAAGACGAGCCTGGGAGCTTAAATTAAAAACTGCTAGAACAAAAATGATTGATTTAATAAAGACCCTGGTTTTAGGGCTCATTAAAATGATCTGTAATCTGCTAGCCCCCCTTTGTTCTGTGACTGTAGAGATGTTAACAGGCCACTTCACGTTGGTCTCTTGCAACGTGTGATAACTCCTTATCTGTTCCACCTCGATCTAGCTGTGACAGTCCAAGTACCTTTCTCAGACCTGCAGAAGAGCTTTGTGCAGCTTGGAAGCTACTCTCTTTCACCAACAAAAGATCTCACCTCATCCACCTAACAGACAGACACAAAAGGGTTTGGGCATGAGGGAAGAGGTGCAATATCCTGGAATTGACTTGAATTCATTGAATTAAATGAAACTTTATTTAATTAAGTTTAACATCTTTGGGGCCCACGCTATTTAAAATGCAATGGTGTTCTTGTGGAATTGTCTGTATTTACCTGCTCTAGGAGACTGACTAATGCAATTTCTGGAAGGTATTAGGAACATCAAAGGATCTATACCTATAAAGTGGATTTCCTAGGAAGTACCTGGGGAATGCAAACGAACCCACTCGTAGAAACTCCAGATCAAAGAGTCCTGAACTGTATCGAGGGTGGACTAAACATGTTATGAGCATGCTTGTTCTGAGTTGAAGGTGTGATGAAGAGAGAGGGACTTACGTCTCCACCCAGGAGCTGGCAGCCTGGCTGGACCACTGAGGGGAAATACTGGGACAGTTGCCCTGAATTGTGACAAAGGTGAAGAGTTGAAGTGGCTGGTCAGTCAGAGATGGATGCTGTGGGCTGGCAGGTCAGACATCATCTGGCTGGCCTCAGCAGGTTCCTGCCTTTCACCAGTCCTTTCCAGGCTCAGCAGAATGGGGTGGGCTGGCCTTGCTGGTGCCAGGAGATGCAGCTGGTCTCAGGATCAGGTCAAAAGCTGCAAGAGAGAGGATACAGGAGGAAGACTGGAGGCGGGGACGGACTGGCGGGACAATGATAGAAAGGAACATAGGAGTGAAGGGAAGACAGAGCACAGTCTCATGGGTTTCAACCTGGGGTCCTCACTGGGCCAGCAACTGTGGCAACCACTGGTGTGGAGAGCTCTGGGTCTCTCTGATGATCCTTGAGGTTCACCAATGAAGGGCAAAGTCTCCTGAGCAAAGTGGAGGCCTATAGGCCTTTCCCCACGGACTCCCCACATTTTTGCTCCTCAGAGTCTCTTTTTGAAGGCGTCCTGAAAGCGTGGACTAGGCCAGCACCTCACTATCCAGCCCACAAGGCCTAGTTTCTGCCAGGCCATTTGTGATCCTTTATTTTCCTGCTCTAATCCCCTCTTGTTGACAGGACACAACCTCCATGCAGCCCTCGGGTCAGGGTCAGATCAGGAGCCCTGGAGCCTTTTTCTGTTTATATGACTCCAGCATCTCTGTCTCCTGATCATGCCTTTCTATTGTCCTGGATTATTGTAACATTGGGTGGATTTTCACCCACATTCCAACACCTGAGCTCCCAAACTGTGTCGGCCTCCTAGACCTTGGTCAATTCAGCAGTAGGAATATAGTCAAACAAGGCATCTGACTCGCTCTAGGGAGAGACTCCAGCTAGCCTGCAAGCTGAAAACACCACACAGAAATAAAGGAGGGTAAAGCAGAGCAGGATTGTCACTCAGGAAAGAAATCTTGGCTTCATTGTGGATTGTTCTCTGAAAACATCCACTCAATGTGCAGAGGCAGTCAAAAAAGCAAACAGAATGTTGGGAATCATTAGGAAAGAGATAGATAATAAGACAGAAAATATCATATTACCTCTATGTAAATCCATGGTATGCCCACATCTTGAATACTGCATGCAGATGTGGTCGCCCCATCTCAAAAAAGATATATTGGAATTGGAAAAGGTTCAGAAAAGGGAAACAAAAATGATTAGGGGTATGGAACAACTGCCGTATGAGGAGAGATTAATAAGACTGGGACTTTTCAGCTTGGAAAAGAGACGACTAAAGAGGGATCTGACACAAGTCTATAAAATTATTACAAACGGGTGTGGAGAAAGTAAATAAGGAAGTGTTATTTACTCCTTCTCATAACACAAAAACTAGAGGTCACCCAATGAAATTAAGAGACAGCAGATTTAAGACAAAGGACGTATTTCTTCACAGGACACAGTCAACTGGTGGAACTCCTTGCCAGAGGATGTTGTGAAGGCCAAGACTATAACAGGGTTCAAAAAAGAACTAGATAAATTCATGGAGGATCGGTCCATCAATGGCTATTAGCCAGGATGGGCAGGAATGGTGTCCCTAGCCTCTGTTTACCAGAAGCTGGGAATGGGTTAGAGGGGATGGATCACTTGATAATTTCCAGTTCTGTTCATTCCCTCGGGGGCACCTGGCATTGGCCACTACTGGAAGACAATATACTGGGCTAGATGGACCATTGGTCTGACCCAGTATGGCTGTTCTTATGTTCTTAGGATTAAATAGTGATCTTTATAGGTAGTTTCATGATTTTTTGTCTGCATTTCTTTTTTTTTCAGTCTTCACAACCTAAACAGGGTTAGGCTTGGGCCATATGTGGATGGCAGACCTTCCAGGACAAGCACGTCCTACAGACAGTGCCACTGGTTATTCAATAGCTGATGATCCCTGTGAGTCAATACTGACCATGGGCTCAGGCAAGATGATGAGGGTTGCTCTCTTCTGGATACGATGAAACCAAGGTCCTGGTCGGCCACCCATCCTGAAAGGTGGGACTTTCAAGTACAAAACCAGGTAGGTGTTCAGGAATTGGAGGTGTTCAGGAATTACCTGTTCTAATCCGACTCGAATGATTCTGCCCCCTTTTGCCATGCGGGACAGTAGCTGGCAGAAGCTGGCCCATTGCTAATTGCCTGGCAAGGATGCAGAAGCCTCTATGGGCTATGCGAGGTGCAGATTTAGACAGCAGTGCATATTTTTATCTTGTTCCCTGGTACTTCAGTGTGCGTATCAAGTGCTGTTCAGTGCCATGTTTCAGCCAGTACATTAATGACAGTGTCTTGGCTTCTATTCCATGCTCAGTAGCAGACAGGTTTTGTTTTAAAGTCATGTAGTGTCCTAAGTTTGTACTGACAAAGCAGAAATAAACAGCACTGGCCTTTCCCAAGGCTGGATTTACCCCCTCAAATTTCGTTGTACCTTCCCAGCAGGGACAGGGCGGATAGGGATCATGAAACGCATGCTGGACTTGTGGTTCTTGGAGCCCATCTGACTGGCCTAGGATAGTGCTGGAAATGGAAACCTGAGCTCAATCTGAGGGCATCTTTCCTCCAAACAGTGCAATGATTAGAACAGGGGCTCGCCAGAAGTTAATATGCGGCTCCTTGTAAAGGCACCGACTCCGGGACTGGAGCTACTGGTGCCAACTTTCCAGTGTGCCTGGGGGTGCTCACTGCTCAACACCTGGCTCTGCCCCAGGCCCTGCCCCCACTCCACCCCTTTCCGCCCTCTCCCCTGAGCCTGCGTGCCCTCAGTCTTCCCCCCTACCTCCCCCAGAGCCTCCTGCATGCCACGAAGCAGCTGATTGGGAGTGGGAGGCGCTGATCAGCAGGGCTGCCAGTGGGTGGGAGGTGCTGGGAGCAGGGTGGGGAAGCTGATGGGGGGCAGCTGATGTATTACTGTGGCTCTTTGGCAATGTACATTGGTAAACTCTGACTTCTTCTCAGGCTCAGGTTGGCTGCCTCTGGATTAGAAAAAGGCCTGAAACCTAGTCCCATATCCAAAATCTTCAAAGCTTTTGGAAAAGTTCAGGTCTGGAATATGCAGCTGTTGCCTGATTCCCCAGTGATGTGCTCATGGCTGGCTTGGGCCCTGCTCTCTCAGCAGCCAGCGAGAGTGCTCTATTAATTACAGTGGAAACGTGATCAAGCTTTAATTATAAAGAAGAGCCATTTTCAGACTGCAAAGTGGGTCTAATTGTGGTTTGGAGAGCAGTGTGATTTATTCTCCCACCAGTTCTCTTCTACCCAGCTTCAGGTCCCTGGCTGCTCCCCCTTCCCTATACTGGCTGGGCAAGGTCAGCTCAGTTGAAATTCTCTGTTCACTTGCCACTGTGGGATTTTCAGGGCTTCCTGCCTGGAGTTTTCTGATTAAATCATTTTTTGTTGGAAAAGGATGACTCATTGAGATGAAAATGTTTTGCAGGATCATATTGCTTTTGACGGGACCAGTTTCTCTGGCCAAGATTGGAATGTCTGGTTAAAGCCAGACAGGAAGAGAGACCCCCAGAATAACCATATGCCTAGTGGCTAGTGAGTCTCTGGAGTTTCTCCAAAGGTCTCAGTTTTGACCTGATGCGAAATAGAACCATTTTCAAAATCTCCAAAATGTTCTTGGGATGGGAAAACCATTTGCTGGACCGCTCTGGCCTGACCATGTGCTGGGGGACAGCTCAGGGCTCTGCAGCCTGGCTCCTGGAGAGGGAACAGCAAGTTTCAGTCCAGTGGGCAGCACAGGAAACTCTGTCTGGGATTCAGCCGCTTTGTGCAGCGTGGGAACAGCGAGGCAGATGGAGTCACCTCCAAACAGGATTTCCACTGAAGCCAGAGAGTGCTGCTGCTGGCCAGGGTGGTGCGCAATAGCCAGCTGCTAAATTTATACTTCTCATTTTTTGGTGGGAAATTGTTACTTAAAGATCTTTTGCTTTATAATAAATTCTTTGTACTTACAAACCAATACGCTCCTTCCATTTCCACTTCTCATTTTCTTTTGTTCCTTCCCTGCCTGGTGGGTGCTAATCACAAGCTCCCTGCAATGAGTAGGCTAATCTCTGCTCAGTATTGCACATTAAACGCCTGCCACTGCTTTCCATCGGTGTCAGGGGCACCGCATGCTAGCCAGTGAGAGGGGGGCTGCCTGAATAGCATGGGTCATGACTGTGAACTTAAGCCGCAGCCCCAAGCTAGAGGGGGATGTGGGGGGAGGGGGGGAGGTTGGGCCAGAGCCCGAGCTCCTAGGGGAAGGTCTATCCCATCACCTCTGCCAGCAAGGAGGGTGAGGTACATCATCGGCCCATCTGTCTGCGCTTGCCAGTGTGGGAGTGCAGAAGGCAGGGCCTTGTCTTGACCCCAGGGGCGGCTCCAGGCACCAGCACGCCAAGTGCGTGCTGGGGTGGCAAGCCGAGGGGGGAGCTCTGCTGGTCGCGGCAAGGGTGGCAGGCAGGTTGCCTTCGGCGGCATGCCTGTGGAGGGTCTGCTGGTCCTGTGGCTTTGGTGGACCTCCTGCAGGCTGCCACCAAATCTGCGAGACTGGGAACCTCCCGCAGGCAAGCCGCCAAAGGCAGCCTGCCTGCCGTGCTTGGGGCGGCAAAATACCTACAGCCGCCCCTGCTTGACCCTAATCCTTCATTTCAGGTGATGCTGGCACTGGTACTAATATGCAGGGTGTGGGCTTCCTGGCCTCACTGTGCCCACCCCTGTGCAGGGCTGCACACAGCGTTGGAGGCACAGGAAGGCTTCTTGCCCCTTGGGCACCACGGGACACTAAAAGGTACCTACGATATTGTGGTGCTGAGTGAAGATGAATTAGCTCATTGCTGTCGTGAAGGCTGATCCAAGCTCAAATAGCAGTACAGTCCCCCTCCTATGCACTGGGCTGGCTTCAAAGCTGGATGCGACCCATCTCTAGTCCTCGAGGTCTTCTCTTCCCTAGGCCCTCTCCGTGCACTCTGCCCCTCACTTCTCAGAAAATAGGCTGTGCTGGGAGTTTCTGAGTTCATCAATTTGTGGTGGGGGCGAAGAAAGCCAATGATCTTGGGAAAGCAAAGTGAACTCAGCTGTCCCCGTGATGTAAGATTGGGAAGAACACACTTCTCAAGAAGTTTGAGAAGTCCAGGAAAAGTTCCTGCCAGCTGGGAGGAGAGGGAAATCCCCCTCCCCAGCTCACTGCAGCATCCTGCTCCTTCCTTTTAAGCCATTAGCCACTGCATGTATATGGCTACACACATCCCTGGCGGAGCTCTACTGCGCCCAGTGGAGCTTCACCTCCTGGTAAGAACCGGGCCCAAGAAGCAGAATTCCAAAAAATACTATTCACTAATAAAAAATAAGTGACCTTCTTCCCAGCCATGTCCTTTGCTTAGCTCCCTTGCATCCCTGCGCAACACGGGTGGAGAGGGAAAAAGCAATTTCATAGGGCCCCATGCCGTTTGGAGCCAACAGCTTCCCCCTCCGAGTCCTTCCAGTGGGAAGCAAATGGAGAAGTTTTTCTTCTTCACATGCTCACCTTAATGCTCCCCCCTCCCCCCGAAAACTTCAGGGGAGCATTGGTGCTACTGGATGGCATTGGTTGCTGAATTCCAGCCCAGAGGAGCTGCATTTCCGTGACTGGTAAATTTACACTATTTTATATAGGGTCTGATTTTCAGCATAGCCATAACTGGACTCTCCTGTGCTCACAATTTTGCAGACATAAGCCAGGTGTTTAGACATGTAAATTACTGAAATTGCACCTACCCATTGTGTTGAGTGCTCAGTGGGTTGATCATGCAGGATGATAAAAGTACCAACAAAGGATAATTCATATTATTGCACAGTGAAATCCCTTCTCTAGTGAGTGGTTGGTTGGCTTGGTAACAGCACTGGCTTAGGTGTGCAATGCTTCCTCTTTGATGACCGAGACTGGCAGGAGAAGTTGGGAGTTTCGGGTAGACCAGAAGATTCATCCATATCTGTGTTATCAGATGTAACCATTTCCCGTCTTACTCTCTCAACCACTCGTAAGCTCCACAAGTGTCTCATTTTGCCCAAGGTGACTTTCTCTGCTGGATGCTTAGCATAACTTTGGCTGAAAAAGGTAAAAAGTTTAACACACACACAGACACACACTCACACACACACACACACACTTGGACTGAGTAAGATGGGAATTAATGCCCCAATTATAGGCATAAACACAGCAAAGGGATTGAGGAGCTAAGATTCCAGCCAAAAGGGGAGGGCAGAGATAAAGAAAGCCTGTGCCCGTGGGAAAGCAAAGTGAACTCAGCTGTCCCCGTGACGTGAGATTGGCAAAGGCATGCTTCTCAAGAAGTTTTAGAAGTCCAGGAAAAGTTCCTGCTAGCTGGGAGCCTGCTAACTGGAGTGTGATTGCCAGCAAGAGCAGTGTGGGTAGTTTGGTTGCAGTGAGAGCGGAACAGGAAGGTCCTGGTGTACATTAAATTCACCCAGCAGGGCAATGGCAGAGTCAGGAACAGAACCCAGGTCCTTCTGATACCCCGTCCAGTGGCCTCTGCATCTGAACGCATTGCCCATCAGCTTTGGTTAAGCTCTGCTGTGCTCTTGAAATGTACTAAAAATAAGCTAGACAATCTGGTGTGTTTGGAAAAGAGTTTACATGACAAGAGTAAATAGCGAAAGAGCATCAGCAAACATCTTCATGAAGAGTTCTTCCCCTTAACCCAGCTTTTGGGAAGCCTCCCTTCCCAGCCCAACTGTCATTTGGAAAGCTTGGGGCTCCTTTTCTCTAGTTCCCTAGATGTAGCAGAATCCATAGGCTGCTTGCCAGAGGCTAACTCTGCCGGCTGCATAGCAGCAGGAGGATGCAGAAAAGTCCATGTGATCGACTCCTCTTTATTAGGTGGGCTCTGATGCTTTGCCTCCATCTTTAAAAACATGTGACGCAACTGTAGACCATCAACCCCTTATTTTTGGCACAGGAGTAGGGGAGAGCTGAGATGTTAACAACAAGAAAATAGATGTGGTGAATTGGCTGTTAAAGGAAATGAGCACAGGAAAACCACCGATAAGGTTCAACATGCTGAACGCACGTGTAGGAAGGAAGAATTTGCTTTTGGCTGGATCTGGGGTGGGGAGCAGATCTTCTGACCTGCTCTGGGACTCGTGTGGCCTTACGTGCCCTCAGGTGCTAGCTCCATTATCTCCTCTGTTAGCTGCTGAGCTTAGCTAACCAACACTGAGCCCTGCCCCAGGGCAGAGTCTGCCTTTTCCTCCCCCCAGAGTATTACGCAGGTCAGGTGGCTGGGTGTTATAAGTGCTCATAATATGGAAAATAGCCTAAAGCGACCATTAGAAGATTCTGCATAACATGCTTTTCTCAATCCCATTAGACACAGGTCCCCGGAGGCATCTTCTGGGACGATGCACCATCCGTCATTAGGGGTGGTGGAGATGGCAAGCATTGTTTCCAGGGGGTGCAGCTCCATCAGCAGTAGCAACTGTGGGAGCAGTCGTGCAGACACACTAACCTCTATCTCACGGACACCAGCTGTGTGCAGGGTGAGCCTCGTCCCCCTGGTGCATGGTCTATCCTAGTGCTCCCATTGGCCTCTGATGGAGCCACATGGGCTCGAGAGCCACAGAGGGGCATTTTAAGCAATATACAAGTGTCAATACAGCCTCTGTGACCAGAATACTGACTCAGACAGGGGGCCTGATCCTGTGCTCATGTCTCCGGCCACATGCCCACTGAGTTCAGAGCAGGACACGGCCCTTAATTCCGCTATCATGTATAAACAAGAGATTAGGTAGAAGTCCGGAGTGCTCAGGGAAGGACAGAGAAGACGGGCTGGTTATTCTGGATGAAGAGGGAGTGTTCTGAGGTCAAGTTGGTTGAATGCTTCGCACTTCACACCCAGATCTGAGTGAGGTTTTCTCAGGGGCCTAGCTGCAAAATTCCCGTTTACTGTCCTGTGGTGAGATCTTCTTGTTAACTTTGAGGGTGGCGACTGTGAAGAGATCAGTGCAGTAGAATAGCTCTGACATGCATGCCGGGGAAGCAGAAGGTTCAGGGGACCAGGAACTTGGTACAGATCCTTCCCTGCCCACCTTGCTGATTCAAAACTGGCCCAGCGTTACAGCTGTGTAGTGACTGGTGTGAAACCAGCTGCTGTCCTCAGTCCAAGTTCCAGCAGCACAGCTGGCCGGCTTGTCAGCTGGTTTAGCCCTGACTGGAACATGGAGACTGACTTATACGGAGTCCGTGGTGGTGAGGGCTAAGACCCATCGGCAGGAGAACACTAGCCTGTACTTGTTCTGTGCACAGAAGGCCACATTCAGCCTGGCACAGAGGTCTATGGACCACATGTGCCTTGGTGGAGACATCTTCATGGAAGATGGAATTTAAGTGGTCCATAGGCCTTGTGCTAGCCTCTGCCCTGTGAGCAGTCTGGCACTTTTTATGGGCATCCAAATATCCCTTTCAACAGAGCAGAGCTGGGAGGATGCTGGATCAACAAAGAGCATTTGCTAAGAAAAGGGAGAAGGAGCGTGTGACGCAGGAGGAAGAGGGGTGGATTGACCTGGGAATGTCGTCTAGTTTTGCTGGGACTGTCTGCATGGGGGATTGGAGAGGAGGGGGTGACTTTATTAGAGGGACGGTACCTGAGCCTGTAACCTGACCCAGGAGGGGGGTTGGGCCAGGTTACACCTTTGCCCAGGAAACTGGACAAAGGGAGAGGAGGAGCCAGGGGGAGGGGACTGAGTCGGCTAGAGGGGGGTTTTCAGTTCTGGGCTGGCTGAGAAGAGGCAGGGAACCCCAAGCCAGGAGTCTAAGCTCCTTGCCCCCCAGAGGGACCTGGCTGGGGAGGTCCTGGTTGTACCTACAAACCCTGTTTTGAACTGCGTTCCTGTCATCCAATAAACCTTCTGTTTTACTGGCTGGCTGTCAGGGTGAATCGCAGGAAGTCGGGGTGCAGGGTCCTGACTCCCCCACACTCTGTGATAGAGAGGAGGGCTTTTTAGAGGGCTGCTGAATTGCCGCTTTCTGATGCAGGACATCACCGGAGTGATGTTCAGTGGGGAGCTGGGATGCATTCCGCCCGTCTCCCAAATATGGAAGTAAAATCAGGCTGGCTGGCTTTGAAGACACAAAGATGAATCCAAAACTTCCTTAGCTTACTAAGACCAATGATAGGATTAGGAAGTTCTATGCAGAAAAACAACATCTGTAATCACATTGTCCAGGCTGAACAACGACAAGGACAATTCATCTTCATGTTTCAAGGCATAAACTGATCACTAGCCGGGGTCAGCAAGAGATTCTCCCTCCGAGTACAGTGCCTCACCGTGAGGTACATTACAGGGAGGTTGTGTCTTTCCTCCCAGGCACCTGGGACTGGCTGCTGCTGGAGGCAGAATATTAGACGAGATAAACTGTCTTCTCTGGTCTGGCAGTGGCTGCAAGATGTTTTGTTTAAGCCCTGAATATTGCATGCACCAGTTGAAAGACAGGAGCTGTTGCAGTCCAAATACTGAACATACGAGGAGAACTTAACAAAGAACCTCGCAACACCTGCCTTGCGTTTGAGCAGCAGTTCTGTTCAAGAGACTGTTCTGTTCTATCCCAGTTCTTGTACCACACCCATCATGGCAGTATCCGAGCACCTTCCAGTCGTGCATCAGGCAACAGGACTGCTAGCAGCTGTCACTGCACTGAATCTGACAAGTCTCAAAGCCATGGCAGCCAGGGTCAGGACTGAACATCCCTCAGTCCTTCCCTCTGTGACACTGCAGGGCTCTGAAAGCAGCAGGGGCCTTCAGCGATACCAGCGATGCCTAGGAGAAGCAGTGGCATGTAAAGGCTTCTCATTCTTAACTGAACCTCCTTGTGTCTGTGGGGTTATCAGGCCCTTCAGGGTCTTTCAACATCACATTCAGCCCTCATGCTGGTATATGTTTTGAAGGCACACACAACAAAGGTACCCGGTATGCACCTCGAGGGATGGCATTTAAACAGCTAGTTCTTTGCAGAGCCCCCCAGGAGCAGAAGAGAGGGACCTGGTCATTGCCCTAAAGGTCAGGTCTTGCTGGTTTTCCAGTGTGGTGGGGAGTGGCTTATACAGAACAGCACCTGCATCATGCTGGCTTCCAGCCTCCAGAGCGGGCTCTCCAGAGCTGGGGTTTGAAGTCTGGGATTGCACCACCCAAACTGGGAGTGCGGTGCTGCTGGCAGCTGTGTGTGATTCTAGATCGGGTCAATAGCGTGGCACCCTTCCTCTTTCAGACAGAAATAGCACACTATGGGACAAGTCCTCCCGGTGGAAATGAAACCAACAGATCTGCATCGATTGACACCAGCTGAGCATCTGGCCCCGCTATTCTTAGGTGTAAAATGTAAATTATGGGTGAGCATGTACAACCACCCCAAGGTCCTGGAGATCCAGGAAGTGACTAACTGGGCTGCACTTCAGACCCCCTTTAACTTCTTTCAAAAGCTTCTGTATTGACCATTTGCACAAATTTTAATGTCTCCCAGACGAAATGGAAAGACCAAAAGGCTATTTGGGAATAGCCATTGAGGGGTGACTGAAGTCTCACATGCTCACCCCTGCCCATGTATCCACACACACATACAAAACTCCCTCCCCACACGCAGACACGCTAAGCCACAATCTTTTTATATTCCACCGTGCCCTTTCTGGTTCTGGTTAGTGTTGTGAATGTGCTGTGACAGCAAACAGGAGCCTCATTAGAGACGCAGCATGTGCAAGTCACACAGTGAAGGTCCCCTGTAGTCTGAAATAGATCATATCTCAAGCCATTTACAACTTCAAGGCGTTGAGTCACAGGCTATTAAAAACACTAGAGTGATTTCACTGAAAAAGCCTGCTCGGGACAACGTATAAGTGATTCAAATAGCGAGCAAATGAACACCTGGGGCCAGACAGCTTCTGGCTTTAATTTGATCAGGGGGCTGTTGTGAACTCAGAAGTCAGCTAATAGGAGATTCTGCATCATATCACATAGGCCACAAATGCTGCCAGGCTCAGTGGCATTAAAATGCATGTCCATTATTAGAGCTGGTTGAAATTTAGCACTTGGAAACAGCTCAAATTGAAGGTTTCCTTGGAAAAATGTCAGTTTGATTGAATTTTCTGATTTTTCATCAGGAAAATGGAAACCAACAAATTCATTTTGAATTGACACTTTGAAAGATGTTTGGTTGCAAACAAACTAGAAATGGTCATTTGGAATGAACATTCTGACTCAAAACGTCAACATGTTCCGTTGCAATCGAAAACATCAGCATTTTTCAGTTTAAAATTTCCAACTTGAAACTTTTTGAAACTTTTTGTTCGGTGAAAGTTTTCCATATTTTAACTTTTTTTCTCAACTCCAGATGAAAACAAATGTTGAAATATCAGAATTTCCTGTGAGGTGGAGACTGTTTTCCAAATAGCTCTAATCCATACAAGCCCTCAGCTATAAGCAGCTAAAAGAATCTCTCCTTTCTGCAAAGAGACATTTAAAGGGTTAAATAGAATTAGGTGCTAAAGGATATGTAAGAGGTTTGTTATAACAGACATTCCTTCCCACTGCTACCAGTCTGCATGGTGTTATTTAGAGCTCTGTGGGAGAGCTGACATTTTAAGTCTGTCACACCAGTATGACTGAGATCAGAATTTGGTCCTTTGAACAAGAACAACAGCTGCAGTTAATGCACACTAGGAAATGACAAAGGTTATCAAACCCTCCTGCTTCCTGGGAGAAGTTGATCACCAGCCCCTGGCGGGAGAGGGAATTGGTGGAGTGTAGCTCTTCACCATTATATCTTCCCTCAAAGCATATGGGACTGGCTCCTGTGAACAGGACCCCAGAGTACTGGGGTTATTCTGGTGAAGCTGTTCTTACAGACTTGGCCAGTTGGATGCTCCGCTCAGGTGTTGAGTTACCTCCCAACCTTCCCAGTTCTGGTGCTTCGGAGACTTTCAGGCCATTCATTAACACAAAGTGGCAGAAAAGACTGTTCTGCTGATCTGTGATATAATCATTGTCTGCTTCCCTACTGCAGCCTAGGGTTGAAGGGAAGGAGGTGGCTCAGAGGCTGAGAAGCTTTGCAAAAGACCTAGCGATCTGGAGACCAACTCATGGCCCCATTGGATTCAATGGGTGTTATGCCAATGTGGCAGGGATCTCCCAACTTCCAGAGTTCCCAGAGATCACCACTGAGAGCAATGGTAAGGGTGCAATTAACTTCTTTTTGTTGCATTTTAACTTTAAACACAGCTGCCTAGCTCAGCCCCAGAGGTGGCTGCATTTCAGTGATGGGTGAAGTGATTATTGAACACAGTTTGCCAAGTGCTGTAGGATCACTTTAGGAGGGAGGATTATTTTGCTACCAATATAAGTTATGTTGTCATTGGGCAGATAACACACAGAGTAGCCAACAACATGTGAAGCTCTTAGCTTCAGTAAGCACTACTCAGTGTGAGTAAGGACTGAAGAACTCGGTTCAGAGATGTATTTACTGACCTTAGCCCTGCAGAGCCAGAACAGCAGCTGCGGAATGGATGGACTGGATACCTGAGTCACCAGTAAAGCTCTGAATCCAGGATTTGAGCATTGGTGATGAGATAAGAAACAGAGAGAACCACTTGGTTTTTCAGGCCCTGGGCTGAACTGTTAGCTGGAAAAACCCAACAGAGACTGTGAAACTAAGCACGTCTCAGAAGTCAGTAAAAGCAAATGGCTGCAGAACACTCAGGTAACACTGCAGCGTTTGCACAGAGCTTGCTAGCTAAGGATCTCCTGATAGACATGAATTAAGCTTCATGACACCCTTGCAGTAAGTACCATCATCTCCCATTGTGCAGGTGGGAAAACTGAGGCAGAACTTGCCCAAGGTCACACACGCTAAGTCAGTAATGGAACTCAGACTAGAACCCAGGAGTTCTGTTTTCAGTCCCCCACATTAACCTCCAGACCTCAATCCTTCCAAAGCTTTCAAAAGGATGCCACATGGATGCAGTGTACCCCAGTATTCATACCCTTCTTGACCTCACCCCGAAAGCTACCCTGAGGATTGTCAAGAACGTCCTACCCTGTATGCCAGGCCTGGTCTGTTCATTTGGTCAGTCTGATTCCTGCATGCCATCCATGCTTAAGCAACCCGCTTCTTGCTTTCGAGACCTGTTTCTGGACTGGCTCTCGTTTATGGAATGCCACCTGGGAGGCATGGAATCCTATTAATTCCTAAGTCACTGCTTTAGCCTGTAATCAGAACCTCCCTGACCAACGAACAGCCTCAGGGCACGGAAAGGAGCCATGGCTGGTTGTTCCTCTGACTGCAGAGGCAAGATCCCTGAGAGCGTTTGCTCCGAAGTGCTTCCTTAATGGGATGGGCTGTCCTCTGTGACTCCACAGGGTGGGGGTCACCTGGGAGCTGGTCTGATGGCCAGTGCATAGGCCTTGAATTCTATTTCAGCCCTGAGTCGGGTACCGAGTTGCTGCACAGCACAGCTGGATGGGAAGTTTTTGCTATGGCACTCGCAGGACCATGGCACATAGTTGTCCCCTGGGAAAACAGCCATTCCCCTGCTCAGAGCAAATGGAGTCTGGTTTGCGGAACACTACAATATCTGCAGAACAACCCCCATCAGAGCAGCGCAGACAGACCTTCAGGCCTATGTGGAGCCCCTGTGACAAGCTGAAAGAGTGCTTCTTGTGTTCCAGCATGGAAGGGGTTACACAGTGAGCCCAGGTTGCCTGCCCTCACCTGGGTGACCTGGGAGGGGAGGACAGAGCCTACCTAGGGAAAAGGCTTGCATCATCTCCCAGCCTGCTGGAAGCCAGAAACAATTCTGGGGGTTGTTAGCAAGTGTCCGGGTTACCTTGTTCCTGTTTTGAAATCTGTTTTGTGCCCTGAGGAGAGGGAGTGAGTCTGAACTGGAGTATGGGGCTTGATTTTCCCCATCACAGCCGCTGGATCTGCCCCGGCTTACATAGCCTGTTTGTGAAGGCAACCAAGGGGTGGAGCCCACCCACTCAAACGAGAGAGTTGGCTCAGTTCATGGGATGGGAAGTCACTGTGTGGGCTGTGAACCCAAGTGGTTAGACCACAAAGGCAGGGGGATGGCGGGGCGAGGGAGAGAAAAGGCTGCACAGCTCAGTGGGGACCTGAAAGTGAAACAAGGCTTCTAGAAACGTGGTTGCGAGCTGCAAGCGTCCGTGGGGTGTGTGTGTGTATGTGAGAACATGTGATTTCTTTCCCCCGTTGTGTTAGCCCAGCTACCTCTCTCTGATCCTCTTTCTGCTTCCTCTTTCTAACCACCCAACTTTTCTATCTTATCCCCTCCCTGAAAACCCATTAAATGGAGCTGCAATTAGTACAGATGCATTTGTTTGCAAAATCCCAGGCCAAATTAAAAGTCACCCTACCTACAAGCAAAGAGAAGCTCTAACAGTTTGTGCCCTGCAATGAGTTTGCTGGGACCTTTGTGGGGCAGAGGCCCCACCCCTCTATGTTCTCTTTTATAGGGGCTGCAGCTGCACACATGGGGCAAGTCACAGTAATCAAGTGTGCTGAGCAGGTGCAGGTCTCGTTATCTCTGGTGGGAGCTTGGGGTGCTGCTAAAGATCAGACAAATATATTCTGTGGGCTGCAGCATTTCAGTGTTAGACTTGGCTTCTGTTGGCTGCACCTCATTAGAAAGTAGATCTGATTACTGTGGTTCAGGAACAGATCTTAGTATATATCTAATCAGCAATGCTAGTGTGCAGGCCGGTGCATTCAGGGCTGCCTCTCCTGCAAGCAGGTGCTGGTAGTTAGAGCAGGTTGTAGAAGAGTTAATGTCACAACAGCTAGTAATTACTGCAACCATTCCCCCTGCAGAGATACTGTACATTGCCCTGAGCTGGCTAAAGAAGTTTGGAGTTTGCCAAGTGCTTTAGTGCCATTTGGCATCCCACTCTTGCTACTGGTTGACCAGTTAGATTGCCTCTGTCACACGGGACACAGTAGTTACTCGCTGTGACCCGGATCCGGGAGGTCTCTGCATGTTTCCCACACACTGAGTTACTTCTCAATTCTGCTCCTAAATGACAAAGGTTTCTTTTCAGTCCCCACATGACCAGGGTCTGGCCCCAGGCACAGCAGTGACTTACCCTTTGCTCAATATATTTTTAAGGAACCCGAATGTTTGATGACAATAATGCTCAGCTTTGCTAAAAGCAACCCCAGGCACTGAAGGCAGGGAGGGCTTGGCTGCATATACTTCCTGAGCCATGTAAATACAGTAAGCACCACTCAAGCAATGTCTTGATGGAACTAGGGTGACCAGACAGCAAATGTGAAAAATCGGGACAGGGGTGGAGGGCAATAGGAGCCTATATAAGAGAAAGACTCAAAAATAGGGACTGTCCCTATAAAATCAGGACATCTGGTCACCCTAGATGGAACAGACCAACAGTCCTTCTTATGTAGCCCTCTGACAGCAGCCAAAGCCGACTGCTTCACAGGAAGCATACTATACCCTGAGGAGGGAAATATCTTTGACCCCCCCATCCATCCTTGCTGTGGTCATCTAAGTTGGTGCTACACCAGTGCTGCCTGCGTATGGCCCGAATCCTTGCCTTATGTTAGCACTCACTGACAATTGCTGGGCAGTATTGCTCTGCACCCACTGGACTGCCAGAGATGGGTACAAGCCTGCCCATGACTAATGCCCCCACCCAGCCAAAGGGGAGGAACCACTAGACCCAGGCATCAGAAGAGTTCAGGGGGAAACAAATGATAAAACAGGGGTGGGAGTGAGGGTCACAGGGTCATAAGCAAGGAGCCAGAGGGGGCCACAGAGCAGATAACCCTGGGCGGAGCCCACTACTCCTCAAAGGTGTCCAGGGAGCCAGTGAACGTGACCCAGAGGAAGTCTGCCCAGAGAGATGACCTAAGGGAGAATTGGAAATAAGCCCCACAGTTGTAGGGCACCTCCCCATCCAGCTTCCTCCTCTTGTCACATAGGTGCTGGAAGAAGCTGCCAACTAATATCCCTGGTGGGCCGGGGGACTGGGGTGGAATACAGCCTGGCTCACCGGTGCTCCTCACCTGCCACTTGGTGTCAGGGCTGGACACGAGGGTGAGGAAGTGAAGAGTATGGAGCATGAGCACGTACAGCTGTTTCCTTGGCATGGTTCAGAGATGGACTAGCTGCAGGATGCACAGCCAGCCCGGGTGGCCGGGGGGGCTCACAGGGAAGGGACCCGAGGGTGAGGTTGGAAGGCCATGGGTGAGGTGGCGGGGAGCACTGTCCTATAGGACTCGCTTGAGGACGGCCCAAGAGGCGGGCAGTAAGGCTACCTCCTGGAGTATGCACCAGGGACACGAGGGGTGGAGAGCCCCGTGCACTGGCTGAGCACCAGGGGATCCACCCAGTCCAGGAGGTCTCCAATCCTGGTGTTACCTGCCAGGACCACCTCCTGCACACAGAGTGGGACTCCGTCACCTGCACACTGAGCTGAGGGTTGTGCAGCAGGGGCTCCGTGAGGAGGTCCTTCTCCTTGCTGGCCGCTATGGACCTGGTGCCGAGCCCAGCTTCCAGGTCTGGAAAAGATCCTGGCAGAAGACCGGCAGCTTGGAGAGGTCTTGCAGGAGACCCCTGAGATGGAGGTAAAAGAGTTGCCAGTTGCATCAGAGCCCTCAGAGGCGTCGGAGGAAGGTGTGCGCCAGTGCACTCCATGCCGGACTACCTGCACCATCAAGGGGAGTCTGCCTGGAGGCAGAGCAGGTCCTGTCCTGCCTGCCCTTCTCCAGAAGGAAGTATTGCACAGTGTGAGAATCAGCCCCTGGAAGTGGGTGAGCACTTCCTATGCCTGATTTCTTCACGTTTTAGGATATTTTATCAACGGTCTGGTCCCCGTTGTGGGCTGCCTTCCAGCCCCTCCGAGCTGCTCCTGTGACTGAAAACCAGCCAGATTTCCCCATCCACAAATTCCCTTGATGAGGGGGCTGGCAGAACAGCCCTGCAGTCTCCTCCCCACCAATCCATGGAGTGAGGGTGTGCTGGGGCAGCAGGGGCAGTTCCAGGGAGGTAGAGGTTGTGGTCAGAGTGCCCTGCACCCCAGCTGTTCTGGGCAGGGTTAACACCTTTGAAACGCAAGAAAACAAGCACCCCCACTCCGAGATGGCAAGGCCATTGCAACCCCAACCACAAGGCAACTTCCCAGCCGTCACCTAGAGTCTCTAGCGAGAGAACACAGATAGATCAGACTGATACCATCGCATGCCTCCTCACTTTCGTGTGACTCACACGGTGTGGTGTGGTGCGGTGCGGTGCGGTACGCACGCACGCCTGTTGGTGGGCAGCCAGCTGCTGTGCTTTCAACAGGTTCGAGCTGTTATTGCTAAAACTGTGGAAGCGGGAACATTGCTGCATCTTTAGCTGGACACAGAAACACTGACCATTCGCTAGCCCTGTGTATTGGGATAAGAATGCGAGGCAGGACACGCACACCGGGCTGGCAATAGTAAACACCACACAGAGCTCGGGCTGCAGCTGGGGCTCTCCCCTCCCCCATCCCAGGCCCTTCCTTACTGCTGTTTCCTGTTTGACTTTGGGAAGGGGAAACCGGGGATTAATGAGGCTTTGGGAGATTGTCATGAGTCCAGCTGCAGAGTCACATTTGCTGGATCAGGCTGATCAGAGCACAGGGAGCATAGATTCCCCTCCCCCCCATGGCGTTCTGCATGGGGAACAAGCCTGGTTTGAAGGTTTGGAGGGCAAAACAGGGTCGAAATGAAACCGAAACGTTAAGCAGCTGTTTGCTATTGCTGCGAGGTCCCCGCTGCCCTGCCGCCTGGAATTGCAACCCATGGCAAGGTAGGCCCACCCAACCCAGCACCGGAGACGTGGCCCTGGGCCAATGCAAGACTTGCCTGGAAAAGGGGGTTTGAAACGGGGGAATAGAGTTCTACAAATAATTGTTCGACAACCAGGGCAACCCAATGGCAGTTCTCCAGCCTTTGCGCAGGAGGAGGACAAGCTAAAGTCTCCAATCCAGCCTCTGGGGCCACAGCTTCCACTGCGAATAAACAACAGGTCTGAGCTGCAGTTTGGGTCCGAATCTTGAGGGGAACTTTCCTAAGGTTGGCAGGTGTAGGGGAAACCCATTCTGAAGAGGGGGCCAGTTGCAAAGCTGAGATGCAGATTGGGATTGAAGCTTCTGTATATTTGACTCAGGGGTGTTGAGTCAGACACTTCTCTCCTCTAAGCCTTCAGGTGCCGTTCTCATAATGCATCTAAATAAATGCCACAGAGAGCAGCTCAGCCTCCCACTGGGGTGCTAGAAAATATTTGGAGAGCCTCTTCACCTCCCACCCTCACAAATCAAGGTAAATACCCCCGAGGAATGGGTTCTGAAATGGAACTCGTCCGCTGCCTGGAGTTCCCCGAGCCATTATTTCCATGCAGTTCGAAGACAGGCGGGCGGGTGTGGCAGGAAGGGTTATGTTCAGAACCAGAGATTCACATTACTTGTTTAGAAGGGTTAAATGACCAGACCCAAAGCACCCAGCAGGCAAAGTGTCTTCTGGGTAGAGGTGGCTTGTTGGGAGCCACGTTCCTCCAAGTGTCCGTGAAAGAACAGGCGACACCAGCAGCAGCTCATCAGACACCCGCCATACCTGGAGACCTAGCTAGTCTCTGGAAGGCCTGGTCTACACTACACGTTTAAATCGATTTAAAGAGTGTTAAATCGATTTAACGCTGTACCCGTCCACACTACAATGCCCTTTATATCGATATAAAGGGCTCTTTAAATCGATTTCTGTACTCCTCCCCGACGAGAGGAGTAGCGCTAAAATCGATATTGCTACTTCAGAATAGTGTTAGTGTGGACGGAAATCGACGTTATTGGCCTCCGGGAAGCTATCCCACAGTGCAGCACCACTGACCGCTCTGGACAGCAATCATAACTCTGAGGCGCTGGCCAGGTAAACAGGAAAAGTCCCGCGAACTTTTGAAATTCAGTTTCCTGTTGGCCAGCGTGGAGCTCTGATCAGCACAGGTGACACCACGCAGAGCTCATCAGGCCACAGGTAACAATGCAGTCTCCTGAGAATCGAAAAAGAGCTCCAGCCTGGACCGCACAAGAGGTACTCGGATCTGATCGCTATATGGGGAGAGGATTCAGTGCTAACAGAACTCCATTCGACAAGACGAAATGAAAAAATATTTGAAAGAATTTCAAAGTCTATGACGGGAAAAGGCCACAGCAGGGACTCTGTGCAGTGCAAGTAAAAGTTAAGGAGCTCAGACAGGCATACCAGAAAACCAGAGAAGCAAATGGAAGGTCTGGGTCAGGGCCGAAAACATGCCGCTTCTATGCTGAGCTCTGCATGCAATTTTAGGGGGCTGCGCCACCAGTACCCCACCCCTGCCGTGGATTCAGAGGTCGGGGTTGTAATATCAACCGTGGCTGAGGATTCTGCGGAGGGGAAGATGAGGAGGAAGAGGAGAGGAGGAAGAGCTTGCTGACAGCACTCAGCACTCCGTTAGCCCCAACAGCCAGGAGCTTTTTGTGACCCCAGAATTACCGTCCCAGCACTCCCAAGCCACAAGCCCAGACAGTGAAGCATCATGGAAGCGACCTCTGATGAGTGTACCTTTGTAAATCTCTATGAATCGCTCTTGGAGGTACTCAAAAAGCTTTTGCAGAACATTTCTGGGCAAGGCAGCCCTATTTGGTCCCCCATTGTATGACACTTTTCCACGCCATGTCACATGTAGCAAGTAATTCGGAATCATAGCTTTACAAAGCACAGCCGCGTATGGCCCAGTGTCCGCTGGCATTCCAGAAACATACGTTCTGCATCCTGTGGTGGTATTCTCAGGAGAGTTATATCATTCATATGTAACCTGGGTTGAAATTCAGGACTTTAGCGTTTAGGGGGCAGAGCATGGCGATTTTCCTACTGAGCAGCCGCTTAATCCTTCCTTGCTCGTAGCAAAGGCCGGGGGAGGGGAGGAATGATAGCGCTGAGTTTCTCAGCGTTTGGTTGAGCAGGAATCTTCCCAGGTACGGCAGCCACGATCATTTACCAGTGATCTTACGATGATAGCAGCCATGCGGTGGGTGGAGGAGGGGAAGAGGGGGGTTTGGGGTTTGCTGGTTCCTCTTAACAGGAACAAGGCATCATAGATCACTGCGTGTATATGAACGCCTGGAACGTCAAACAGACTAAGCCTTACCATGGCCGCCTGGAAGCTTAAGTTGGATGCCTGGACCTGGTCTGTGAGATCTGCAACTTACCAGAGCCACAGGCACTCAATATTAAACGATGCAAAATGCTGGACCTTGTAGTGAAATCACATGTGCTATGTAAGGTGGATAGTGTTATCTTCACTGTGAAAGAGTACAAGCATTGTTCTGTAAAATGTATCTTTTACATACTTCTTCTCCTGTTTTTCCCCTCCCCCATGCAGCTGCACAGTTGTTCCGAGCCTCCCTACGCCATTTCCGAAGGCTAGTTCAGATAACGGCGGAGGAGGAAGAGAACACGAGATGAAATGTTCTCTGAGATATCACGGGAAGTAACACGCCCAATGACAGAGCGCTCATCAGAATGAGTGGAAGGATGCTAGCAAAGTCAACAGGAAAGATGCCAGTGAACGGGAGGATAGGAGAGAACGCTCGAGATGAGAGGTGTAGGCAGGAAGATCAGCAGTGGCGGGATGCACACTGCAGCTAGCTGCGTGATCAAACTGTATATCCTCCAACGCATGGTGGATTTCAGGAAGAGCAGCGGGTTACAGAGTTGCCGCTGCAGCCCATGTTTCAACCACCCTCAAAGCTCCCCAAGTTCCATATCTCCCTCGCCCAGACGTGTAAGAACGCGTGGGGAAGGTTTCCTGTACCCACCACTCCACCCCTCTGGACAGTCCAAGCAAAAGGCTGTCATTACGTTGAAATGAGCTTAATGGCCTTTTCCTTCCTCCATCCCTCTCACCAAAGCACAGCAGGCAGGGATACCTTGATAATTCTCTGCCTCTTTTTTATAATTACTTTTTAATAAAGAATACATCCAAAGCGGGAGGGTGGGTTGCTTACAGGGAATGACTTTTAAGAAGAATACATGATTTTGTAACAATACTGAATGACTTTTAATAAGAATACATGATTTTTAAACGATACTGACTTTATTTCCTTCAGCAAGCTGTAAGTAAAGGCGTAAGGGTGGGTTGCTTACAGGGAATGAGTCAATCAAGGGGAGGGTTCTCAAGGGGAAACAAACACAGCAGTCACACCGTACCCTGGCCCGTGCTGAAACTCGTTTTCAAGGCTTCTCTGATGCGCACCGCTTCCTGGTGTGCTCTTCTAATCGCCCTGGTCTCTGGGCTGCTCGTACTCAGGGCCAGGTGATTTGCCTCAGCCTCCACCCGCCATAAATGTCTCCCCCTTACTCTCACAGAGATCGTGGAGCACACAGCAAGCAGCAATAACAAACGGGACACTTGGTTGGCTGAGGTCTGAGCGAGTAAGTAATGTTCGCCACCAGCGCCCTTTAAAAACGGCCAAATGCACATCTACCACCACCTGCAACTTGCTCAGCCTGTAGTTGAACAGCTCCTGACCACTGTCCAGGCTGCCTGTGTATGGCTTCATGAGCCATGGCATCAAGGGATAGGCTGGTCACCCAGGATAACGACAGGCATTTCAACATCCCCAACGTGTTATTTTCTGGTCTGGGAAGTAATTCCCTTGCTGCAGCCGTTTAAACAGACTTGTGTTTCTGAAGATGCGAGCGTCATGAACCTTCCTGGCCATCCCACATGGATGTTGGTGAAACGTCCCTTGTGATCCACCAGTGCTTGCAGCACCATGAAAAGTACCCATTTGCGGTTTACGTACTGGTGCCCTGGTGCTCTGGGTCCCCAAGATAGGGATATGGGTTCCATCTATGGCCCCCCACAGTTAGGGAATCCCACTGCAGCAAAGCCATCCACTATCACCTGCACGTTTCCAGAGTCACAACCTTTCGTAGCAGCAGCTCTTAATGATTGCTTGGCTACTTGCATCACAGCAGCCCCCACAGTAGATTTGCCCACTCCAAATTGATTCCCGACTGACCGGTAGCTGTCTGGCGTTGCAAGCTTCCAGAGGGCTATTGCCACTCGCTTCTCCACTGTGAGAGGGCTGCTCTCATCTTAGTATATATGGCGTTTCAGGGCAGGGGAAAGCATGTCACAAAGTTCAAAGAAAGTGCTCTTACGCATGCGAAAGTTTTGCAGCCACTGGGAATCGTCCACAACCTGCAAAACTATGTGCCGGTCCCACCAGTCTGTGCTTGTTTCCCGCGCCAAAAACGGCATTCAATGGGTAGAACCTGCCCCATTACCAGCAGTAGCTCCAAAACGCAGGGGCCGCGGTTAGGGAGAATTCAGTGTCCATGTCCTCATCGCTCTCGTCGCCGCGCTGCCGTAGCTGCCTCCTCCTCTCCCTGCCTTTGCAGTTCATGGTTCAGCATAGACAGCACAGAGATGCACGAGATGTGTTGACAACGTTTCATGATAGTGTTACTGATCTCAGCAGGTCCATGCTTGCTGTGCTATGGCGTTTGCTCAGTTCACCCAGGGAAAAAGGCGCGAAATGGTTGTCTGCTGCTTTCACAAAGGGAGGGGTGAGGCTGTACCCAGAACCGCCCGCGACAATGATTCTGCCCCATCAGGCACTGGCTCTCAAACCCAGAAATTCCAAGGGGCGGGGAGACTGAGGGAACTATGGGATAGCTACAGAACGGCTACCCACAGTGCACCGCTCCAGAAATCGACGCTAGCCTTGGACCATGGACGCACACCATCGAATTAACGTGCCTAGTGTGGACGCGCACACTCGACTTTATAATATCAGTTTTAAGAAACCGATTTTAGCTAATTCGATATTATCCCGTAGTGTAGACATGGCCAAAGATTCCCGGTTTGTTTCGTGCAGCTCCTTGTAGTGTCTTGAGCAGAAAGGGGCCTTTTCCTTGCCAGGCCAGGGAAGAGCACACCCAGGTGGGGAGTAGGCCTCCTGGGCTACTCTGTGATAGCTCAGTGAAGATCAGGGCAGGCTCTGGGGGGAACTTGTTTAGTGAACTTGCAAGAAGATAATAATTTAGCACAGGCCTGAGGCCACTGTATCTGGCTTGGCTGAATTCTCAGTCTCTGCAAATGGTTCTTGTCTCCAAGGATTAAATAGACTGTGAGAGTCAGCAGGAAGTGCACAGTGTCCTGCCTGAGTTGGGGTAAATCTAAACTTCCTGCTGGAGAGTAACCCACCAGGCCCAGGGCCGAATCAGTTCACTTGAAAAATTCCCTTGAAATTTAAATAATTACAAATAACAAACCAATTCGTTAAGATCCAAGAGTGTACGGGGGCGAAGGGTGAAATTCATCTTGTAACCTGTCCACCGGGAGTGGTTTGCCCAGCGCTAGGGCGAACGCTGAGAGGGTTTTGGGTGACAAAAACAGGTATTCAGATATTGGCTTGTTTCAGATTGTTAAAGATCTAATTGTGCGTTTCCTAGCAGCTGGGGTGTTAACGCCAGCACCTCGCCGGATCCTTCTGTCCTCCCCACTGTTGTAAAACGAAAAGGTTCAAAACACATGAGTCACGCCCCAAAATACCATGTGAGTGGCTTAGAAATCAGGAGACAGCTGAGCCTGGAGCCTTTGCGGGTCACATTTTCAAGCTTTTCTCTGCAACCAGCGAGGCTGGAAACTTACTTTAAAAAAAAACAGAAGCTGAGCTTTTCACACTCACATGGCAGCAGGAGCTGGGGCCTCCGGCTCTGTAAAACAAGAGAGATGGCCCGGAATCCACTCGCCTATGGAAGCTAATACCCCTCTTCATCTTCACATTTCAGCCCGAACAATCAAAGCTCCAGCTCCCATTGATTTGTTGGCCCTAGATAGCAATATCAACGTTCATGGGCCTGAAGGTCCTTGCACAGAGTTCAATGGAAAACAATAGTCCCGACGTGAAAAGAAAGGCCTTTTCCAAAGCAAACACCGAGCGGGACCGCGCACAGGGCTTTGTGCAATCTGTGTGTGGCGGTTCGGTAACCTGTGCGTGTGTTATCTGGAAGGTCAAAGTCAGAGATATTAACAGTCCCCAGCCGGTTTTGGTTTTGGCTTCCCTGTTTTTAGGACTTCTAGCCAAGTTTGTTCATAGAAAGCTAGTGTGATGTTTGGTCAGGGACACATCACTGGGTGATGAACAATTGGCTTTCGCCACTAACTATACGGCCTCAGCGATGCTCCTAGGAAAGAAATCATACGTTTAAAGTTTTAACTGAATTATTAGCATGTTTACATGCCTAAACTGAGTAACCAAGCTCACTGCTGTAACCCTCAGAGCCTTCCTCACCTTTCCCTCCCATCTAATCCATCATGTCCCAAAGGTGACTGTGAGCTCATTAGGGCGTGTGCTTGTGTGTCTGTCCACTCTGTAATGTGCTATCAAAATCATCATCATTATTCTCTCTTGTGGCAGGAGGCTACACAGTCTATGCTCAGCTCCTCTGAAAGTTCTGCCTCCTGCTCTGACGGCTCTCCCCCATCGCTCAGCAATACTTTCACTGTCCCATTGAAATGGAGCTGATGGAGATTGTGATCTTGGAGGGGAAGATGTTTCGCAGGCAGCTCCCACCATTCCCACAAAAGGCTTTGAAAATCGGAACAAGGCTTGAACTCCACCATGTACAGTGCAGAGCTTGTGCAGTGAGCAGAACATCCGGGTGAGGTGCCCCCAGCGACCTGGGCTGTGAAGAGGTGGGATGCTGCAGCTGATGGTGTGTGTTCATTCCTAAAGATTATGCATCGTAGTTATCAAGAAACGGTTCAATTTCTCTAGGGTTCTGTGCACCTCTCTGTCATGTGAGAGCACGGCCTGGACAGCGAACTGTGCTGGCGTGGCAGGAAGGGCAGGGGAGAGCAATTCATTGCCTGAGTGTTACGTAATTCTGGTAGTTTGATATTTCTGAAATGCGCAGCCTCCTGTGCCTCCTTTGCCTGATGCATCTCAAGTGATCTGCATGTCACAACCACCTGCTTCCCACTGTCAGGCTCCTTGCAGTGACTCAAGAGCACGAGGACCAACCTCAGGGCAGACTTAGGAACTAGGGCACATACTCCAAATTGGTTGTGAGTTCTACGCGTGGATTTCCCTGCTGAGTATCAAGTGTAAACTCCTCAGGCACTAGAACAGCCTTCACATGGAGTCATGGACTGTCCCCTTGGGTGCTCCACTCTGTCTTGCCATCCGGCTGAGCCTGCCTTTGTGATGGATGGTCCCTTACACCAACAATCACAGCAATATTCAGGTTAAGCCTAGTCCCAAAGGAGCAGCCACTTGCCCCAGGTCAGTCCTACCTTAGAGATCACTCCAAAGATGCTTGTAGCCAAGCCTGTAATAAACTATATAAAGATTTATTAAATAGGACAAGGAACAAGAGAGTTATTTACAGGGTTAAAGCAGGTAACCACAGATACACAAATGAGTTACAATCTTAAGTTTCAAGATGTAATACAAACAAGCTCTATATGTCCTTTGGGGCTAAGCCAGGTTTAACAGCTGGGGACCTCTTAGTCATGCCTAGTAAACCTTGTCCTCCCTTATTTGAGCAGCACAGAGACACAGTTCCTTTTTGTGAGGGGTTTTTAGTCTCCTCCCCCATGTGCTCTGAGCTGCAAATTCAGCCATTGGGAGGAATCCACTTGCATGTCTCGTCTTCACAGGGGAAGGGCAAGACTGGAAATATCTTTTGTCCTCTTTATCATCCCACAGTCATTCATCTGGTGTTGATGGCCCTTCCCTGTTGGGTGAGACATAGCATCTTCTGTTGAAGATTAGCACTAGCTAGTGTCTTTCTCCTGATTTACACAATTGTAGAACATCAGGGTTAGAAGGGACCTCAGGAGATCATCTAGTCCAACCCTCTCTCACAGCAGGACCAATCCCCAGACACATGTTTGCCCCAGATCCCTAAATGGCCCCCACAAGGATTGAACTTACAATGCTGGGTTTAGTAGGCTAATGCTCAAACCACTGAACTATCCCTCTTCCCTTGCAGAGGCTCACAACACAAATGCCCAAACGTTACCTTACAATATGGGACACAGCTGTTAAAAGTGAGATTAATGTAACTCAGAGCATTCAATAAAGTGTAAACACCAAACACATTCTTACAATCCTAATACCTATTTTAACAACACTAACACATAGCTGAGCCAGACTGATTCCAGCTGCGTATTTGTCAGTCGTCATTTGAGACATGGGAAACTTGGCATAAGCTGGTACCTGGTCTACCACCTCTCCAGTCCAGGTAACCTTGGATATTCTCTTTCCCAAGAGCTTGGAAGGTTTTGCAATGTGTCACCAGTCTAAGGTGCTAAGGCTTTGACGTCTGATTGCATTATTTAGTTTTTTTCCAAGCTAATATTTGCTCTAGTCCTCTTGAATGTGAACAAGACCAGTCTTGTTAGCCTCCTGGAATTATCCCTGTGAATAAGGGTTGCAGAAATGGACTGAGGATTATCACCTCTCAGTTACTTAGCACAGGTAAATAGCTTGATACAATTACATGGGGTCCACAGTGCAACACTTGTCCACCTTCAAATCCCTCCTCAAAACTCTTCTTTGCCATGAGGCCCATAAAAAACTTGGCAATACTCAGGTTGCTGGGTGTGTTGAGAGCACAATCGATGATGCTGTTTCCTTGTATTCCTCTGCCTATCTGTATCCAGCTGTTGGCCCTTGCCTCCTTCAGAAGGCGGGATTGGACTGAGATGGGTGTTTTGGGTTCCCCCCCAGGATGCCACCTGGAACTGGGGTACCACTGAGCCCCCCTGACCCACAATCTTGGGCTCCCTTTACACTGTATTGCTGTGACAAGCTCTCTCGAGGCTCCAGCCTGCACTGTCACCAGCACCCATACAGGCAGGGACACACCCGCCTGCAGTCACATGCAGATGCTGTGATCAGCCCTGCATGGGAAGGCTCCAGCTAGGAAACTTTCCCAGCTACTCAAGCACCCCCACCCCCCTGGAGTATAAACCCAAAATCATACTGTCCAGCGCTGCCCAGGGAACTGTACAGCACAAGCTCATAAAATTCGCCCCCTCCCTCAATGTGGAGAGGACTATGCCACAGCTTTCTGCCCTGAGTTCTGACTCTTACACACTGGTTTTAGACAAAGTACAAACAAGTTTATTAACTACAAAAAATAGATTTTAAGTGATTATAAGGGATAGCAAACGGATCAAGCAGATTACCTAGCAAATAAACAAAAATGCAAACTAAGCTTAATATACTAAACAGATGGGATATGAATAGCAGATCCTCACCCTAAGTGATGATACAAGCAAGCTGCAGATTCTTAAGGGCCAAGCTGCACTTGCTTACAGCTTAGAATCCCAAGTGTTCCATTCACAGGCTAAAAATCCCTTGAGCCCTGGGTCCAGCACTTCCCCCACTCTAGTCTTTGTTCCTCAGGTGTTTCCAGGAGTTTCCTTGGGTGGGGAGTCAGTGCAGAACCTAGATGATGTCACTCCCCTGCCTTATATAGCTTTTGCATATGGCAGGAACAGGGGCCCCATTTCAGATTTGGTGGGGCGGGGGGAAACTTTAACCATGATTCCAGGGGCTACTTAGTCACTTCAAAACTCTAAGGGTTTTTTTTGCAGATAACTTATAAATTAGCTGATAGGGCACTGTATCTAATTCCTATTAAAAAAAGAAGATTAAATAAATATTAGATCCACTTAGCTCTAATATTAACATGTTCTCTCATCTTATGTCAAGTCACTTAAGGGACACTGGTTAGGCTTAAAATTGTAATGTCTATTCTTTGTTGCTAACTCTGGAATACAATTGAAACAACTGTAAAAAACCCTAGATTACTTTCTATCACTTTTTTGCAGTTCATCGAGCTTGAACTAGATCATTTAACATTGGAAACATCGCAGTAGGACAGCGTTTCCCAAACTGCGTTCCGTGGACACTGGTGTTCCGCATGATGTGACTAGGTGTTCCGTGAAAGACGCTTGCACTTGATTTTTGTACTACTTTATAAGCGCTTTCCAGTTAGAAATTGTTAGTTCAAGTTATTTTAAATTTGCATTGTTGCTTTGTTTTATAAAATCAAATATATTTGAGCATAAATAACACAATTTTTACTTGAAAACCAAATGACTACACAACAATATTATAAGTGTTCTGTAATAGGCTAAAAAGTGTTCCGGGGCCAAATAAATTTGGGAAACGCTGTACTAGGGTAACTAGGCCCTGTGAGTTTATACTGCACCTGCCTGGGGCTCTAGGGGTGTTACCCCCCTGCAAGAACAGACTAGAAACTAACCTTAAACAGGAGTGAAACTGTCACTTTCAAATCACTTTCACTGTAGTGCCAATCCCAAATGTTCAAAAATCATTAATCAGGCTCACCAAAAATCATGAGATTGGCTTTAAAATCACGAGATTATGTAAAAATAATAGATTTGGGGTTCTTTTTATTTGCCTTCTGCTGTTCGAGCCTTTAGGGTGCACTGGGGTCACATTTTGAAGCTTTCTCCACAGCCAGGAGGGCTAGAAACTTCATTTCTCTTTAAGAATGAAGGTTGAAATCAACACAGATCCACTTGACTCCTGGAACTAGGGCTTTAAGAAAAACAATTATTGTGAGACTCACGACAAAATCTTGAGAGTTGGTAACACTGCTTTTACTTGTTTAAAGGCTAGTTCCTTTCCAGAAGGCTCTTAAACACAACACTACAGCGATTGAATTGCAGCTGTCACAGGAGAATATTTAAAACCAAACATCAAGAAAATTCTATATTTTAAAGTTGAGAAAAAAACTGAGACTTCTGAGGTATCTCAGGGCCACAGCAAGCAGGGAAGGAAAATAAACAGGCACAGGAACTCTGGGCAGCTCTTCCTCTAGAAAGAAAGTTGGAGGATCACATCTTCTAGTCCTTAATCAAGTGAAACTTCTATTGCCATCAGTGCCTCCACTGATAGATATTAACATGTGCTGAATAACTATACACTTCAGATGTACATATCTGATTCATCTTATCCAGGGCTACACGTTTTAAAGCATTGGCTCAGGGACTATGTTTTCTGGCATATTCTGAACAGTGCTGAGTACACAGCTGGTGCCCGGTGAATAATACAAATCATGACAATAATCGTCGATTTTATGGACTCTGTGGATGCAGTTTCTGTTCTTTGTTCTGGAATTGGCCTGGATACAGCTGAAACCCTAAGAATTTGAGGCACAAACTGATACTTATGACACTTTTCTCATTCCATCCTTTTCTCAAACTCAGAACAAAAAGTGACAAAGCAAAATGGTTTTCAGTTAAAATGTAAAATTGCACAGCAGCCATTGATCTGTAACCTAGCCTGGGGAAGAACCTGCCACTCCATGGGAGTTAAGTCATCTCCTCACATCTGACTCTCATCCTCCAGCCTTCCTGGCTGCTTTTCATGCTGACAACACTGACCTCAATCCCAGCCTCCTGGGATTGTTTGCTGGAGTCTCAGAGAACAGCAAGCTGCCTTGGTTTTGCTTCCATCTATCAGAGTCCTCTTTTTTTGCAGTATGCAGCAGAGAGAGCGGCTGGTCTGCTGGACAGGAAGCTAACCCTGAAAGACCTGGGTTCTACTCCCCGCACCATGGACTTCCTGTATGACCTGAGGGCAGTGCCGTAGGGACAGAGTTTCAAAGGTTTTTAGGCACCCAGAAATGCAGCTAGGTATCTGGGGGGGTTACAAAGTACCTAACCTTCTAGGTACTTTTAAAAATCCCACTAGATGGCAAATACCTTTGAAAATATGGCCTTTAGTCTGTGCGTGCCTCAGTGTCCCATCTGTACAATGGGGATAAGAAGCCCCGCTCTACCTCACCGAGGGGCTGGGAGGAGAAATAAGTTAGACCCTGTGAGGAGCTTCGATATTATGGTAATGGGACCACATAAGTACCACAGGTGGCATGGGAACTTTTCTATACCATTGCTATCTCTGCCTTTTGGCCTCTTCTTTTCACCTGTGCTCCCAAATCTCCCCCTTTTCTGAAGGTAACCTTGGCTGTATTTTCTCTGAGTCCTCTGTGTTCCCTCTAAAACAGCCCCTCCTCCCTCCACAGAGGGATTTCTCTTTTAAAGGTTAAACTTCAACATCCTTAATTTAATCACCAGTCCTTTCTTATCTTAATCATCCTGCCTCTGTTTGTAAACAAAATACTGACTCCCTGTCCCAGGGGCACCTCTTCCCTGCAGAACGTACATTTCACACTAATGGTGTGCGTAGTTAAGAGCATAGGCACCAACTGTGTGGGTGCTTTGGGGCTGGAGCATCCACCGGCAGCCAAGCTTCCCTCACACCTGCCTCACCTCCTCCTCCCCCCTGAGTGTGCTGCATCCCTGCTCCTCTGCCTACCTCCCAGCGCTTCCGACCCGGCCGCCTCCGAACAGCTGTTTGGCAGCATTAGCACACTCCAGGGTAGGGGGAGGATAGGAGTGGGAACGTGGTGCACTCAGGGGAGGAGGTGGGGAAGAGGCGAGGCCGGGGTGGAGATTTGGGGAAGGGTTAGAATAGGGGAAGTGAGGGGGCGGAGTTGGGGAGGGAACTATGAGGAAGGGGTTGGAATGGGGGCAGACCCTCATGGAAGGGAAGGAGTGGGGGTGGGGCCGATGTCAGAGAGGGGGTCGAGCACCTACAGGAGGGAGAGGAAGTCGATGCCTATGGTTAAGAGCTTCACCTGGGAGCTTGCACTCCTTCTGTATGAAACTTGGGGGAGGGACTCCTGCCACTCTGCCCCCCTCAATTGGCACCCCTGGGCAGGAACCCTTTGTGGTTCCCATGCCCAGTCAGTGGAAAAATACTGATATCCCCAGATGGAGTCCAGCACCAGTGACCTGGTCACATGTCCCTGTAGCATCACAGCAGCCATTGCTGGAAGGCTGTCTGTAGGGTCCTCAGCAAGGCTCCCCAGGTGTGAGATAAACATCTTCTGAGGCCTATTGGTTTCTCTAATGTCCCTTCCCCACCCAGCTTTTCAGAATGGAAGCATCTTGTCTAGTGGGCGTTCCCCAGGTGTAAACACATTTGTAATACAGATACAGAGTCAATATTCCTAACTTAAGATACAAAAATGATACATGCATACAAATAGGATGATCATATTAAGTAACTCAAAACGTTTCCAATGATACCTCAAGTGGCCTATTTTGCATAAAATACATCATGCTTATGCCATACTTATGTCATAATAATATCACTAGAAAGAATATGGGGTGCGGTGTCACAATGGGCTGGTCCATTCAGATTTAGAGGCACATCCCTTCGTTTGCTAGCAGTGTGGAGCCTAAATCTGGGCAGAAACTGGAATTTCCATTTAATGAGAAATTCTGTGATTTCAGAATTTGTTTTCATTCCAGTCTGGAACAAAATGACATTTCCAATTTGGAATGAAAACAAATTCTGAAATATCCCCCAAAACCAACTCTTGGGGGAAAAAATCATTTTGAGTCAATCAAAATGCTTTGTTTTGATTTTGACTTTTAAAGTTTTTATATTCTATTCTAAGCTAGAACAGAATACAAAATAAATTTTGAAATGAAAAGTTGTTTCAAGATGAAAACGAGACAGAGCAGTTCAACATTATCGCAATGCTTGGCTTCATTTTTCTTTCAGTTTCATAGAAATTGACACGTTTGTGCCAAAAGTTTTGAGTTTGACACAATGGTATTTTTCAACAGAAAAGTCCCACCGGAAAACTTTCGACCAGTTCTAGTGGAGTTCATCGATATCTGTGTACAAGATCGACCCAACAGGCATCAGAAATTTGGGGACAGATGCTTTGAATCAACACAGTGCTACTGTCCCTTGGTAAAAAGACTCACTAAGTCCACAATCCTAATGAGATCTGCACATTACACAATTTTTATTTCATGGAATTTCACATGCATTTTTGCAGTTCCATGACCCCATTCCCCCTAAAATTTAAATGAAATTCTATTTTTTTCATTAAAAATATAACATTTTTGCTTGGTTTTGCCACCTTTGTTCTCCAAATAGGCACCTTTTCATAGCTTCATGCTCACAAATGAGGCTGTTTTGCCCACAGTTTGACATGGCATTGCTGTGAAAATGTCCCTTTGGTGCTTGGAAGCTTGCACCTACTTTGGGAACATTTTCTTTGAAATTGGCCCATTTTCAAATTTATTAATAAATAAATAAATAAATCATTCAATCCCTTTGGATCTCAAGCAGTTTTGCATTTCGGCACAAATATTTGGTAGCTCTGTTTAAGAATACCATTCAGCCTGCCTCTAGAACTACTTGCTGTGGGGCCTGGGGAATTCCTGGGGAACTCTCATCCAGGTGAAAACCAGCTCAAGCTTGTGAAATCGCAAGCTCAGAGGTGTTCTGGGTTGAAGGCGGCTTAACTTCTGGTTTCTTTATTGCTCACATCACAGAATTTAGGCCCAAACCCAGCCAAAACGGGAAACTTTCTAAAATCAGTACGATGATGCCTCTGGTGCTTTGTGTGATGCTTGGAATAGCTTGGCATCTGGATGCAGAAGACAGAGACCGAAACCAATCAGGGGAAGCTGGCTGGATGAGTTTGAGCCAGTGCATGCACATTATCATACTTAAAACCCTTTGGGCCCTCTCCCAGCCAGCTGCTATCACATCCCAACACATTCAAATGTTTTATTTTCACCCTTGCTTTCAGCAGGTCATGGTATCCGAAGTGGTGTCTGCATGGCTTGGTGCCTGTCAAGACTGTATGACTAGCTGCAGTAGAACCTAAGAATGGCCATACTGGGTCAGACTAAGGGCCCATCTAGCCCTGTGTCCTGTCTGCCGACAGTGGCCAATGCCAGGTGACCCAGAGGGAATGAACAGAACAGGAAATTATCAAGTGATCCATCCCCTGTAACCCATTCCCGGCTTCTGGCAAACAGAGGCTAGGGACACCATCCCTGCCCATCCTGGCTAATAACCATTGCTGGACCTATCCTCCATGAGTTTATCTAGTTCTTCTTTGAACCCTGTTATAGTCTTGGCCTTCACAACATCCTCTGGCAAGGAGTTCCACAGGTTGATGGTGCGTTGTGTGAAGAAATACTTCCTTTTGTTTGTTTTAAACCTGCTGCCTCTTTATTTCATTTGGTGAAGTTTTATGAAGAGTAAATAACACTTCCTTATTTACTTTCTCCACACCTGTCATGATTTTACAGCCCTCAATCATATCCCCCCTGAATCGTATTTTCCAAGCTGAAATGTCCCTGTCTTATTAACCTCTCCTCATATGGCAGCCGTTCCATGCCTACCCCTAATCATTTTTGTTGCCCTTTTCTGAATCTTTTCCTATTCCAATATATCATTTTTGAGGTGGGGTGACCACATCTGCATACAGCATTCAGCTGGAACACAATGCTGTACAATTGCTGTTAAACTGGACACCTAATCTGCTCAGTGTATCGGCTCCAAGCCTAAACAGGTTTCCACTATGTCTAATAACAGTTAGATGGCAGATGCTGTTGATGTCACACCTCAAACTTGCACAACACAATTATCATTTTAAACAACCTTTCAGGAGGAATTTCTGCCAATATTGCAATGCCAAAAAGCTGAGAGCTCCAACTCATTAGTAGTAATTGATGAGACATTTGGAGAGAAATAACGATGGGTATGGAACATGGCCATGAAACACCAGTAATTGAGATTTTAAAAAACCGCAAAGACATCAAAGCAAGTAGCTGAGAGCTGGCTGATCTGTTACCAAAACATTGCTAACTGCCCATTTCAGGGAAGCTTTTATCTGCTTCCACAGCAAAGCATGCACTGCGTGGGCATCCAGCGTGAGACAATGGGGCTGTTTACCAATGGGACCTATTGCAGCTGGCAGATGCATCAAAGACAAGTGTCAAATATGGCAAAGGGGATGCCCTGACAGCAGCTGCAGCTACACAGAACATATTATTCTACCGGGGTTTGCTGACTTCACACTGTATTGTGCATGCCACAAAGGGATATTTATCTGTCATCGTCTGCTCCAAGGAATGGAGCACTCCCGGTCAGCTCTCTCCACGTACCTCAGAGCTTTGTGGCCGCACCAGCCCAGCATCAGTGGCAGGAAGAAAGGAATTAAGGATCAGCAGTGTCCCCCGCACTTCTGCCAGTGTTAAGGCAAGATGAGAACACCTTGTGGTCAGTAACGTGGGAAGCAACTGACAGAGCTAATAACATAATCTGGGGACCTGATCGCCTATTGTCTCCAGGAGCAGATCGTCAACCAGTGCCGGTCCCAGACCTGACAAGGGCCAGGGACATCTGAGATATCAGCACACTTGTTTTGTCATAGTCTTTTCAATAAACCCAGCCAGAAATTGGAGACTGGATGGACTGCAATAATTAGCCAAGCTGCCAGTGATAAGTAACGTGTTTTCTAGGATAGTGTCTCGGGGCATTCAGGGAAATTCCAGCCTCACCTGCTGCCTGCTTTCCTGGCTGGGTGGTGAGATTGCATGTCCTGGAGGACAAGAGGACAGGACAGTTGCAGAGGAAGATCTTGATCCTGAAGGCAGCTCCACACGGTCAGATCCTTACAGCCATGTGGGGCCCTGCTGAACTCAACAGGAATCACTGCAAGTGCCTGGCTGCTCCTGGGTTGGATCTGATTGCAGGATGGAGTCAGTAGCTCAGCTGGAAGAAGAACCTAGGACACTCAGCCCTTGGAGTTAGGCACAAGACCAGGGATTCTCCATTTTTCTGTACTCTGATCCCACGTTACAAGAGAAGAAACTTGGGGATCTTCTCCCATCTAGCTGTAGGGCGATTGCAAGCCCCCTGAAATCTGTCTGTGACTCCTCTGAGGGGGTAACTCATGCACTAGACTATGCAAAGACTGTGAGAGGGGCTGTTGGGCATTGATAATACTTCCAGGGATTTGTCTTTCCTGGTAACAAAGCATAGTTTTATTCTTTATCTGGTTAAAAAAACCCTCCATGCTAGCTAGCCGGAAGAGGTGCATGTGGACTGGACCAATGGGTTTAAAAAACCACCTGGAGATTTGCTAGAGTTTTCCTGTCAAAAGACTTCTTCAGTGCCAGACGATGGTTAGCTGCTAGGCAGGTTATTGCAGGGAGCCCAAAGATCTACAGGTGGCTGAGGAATTTAATGTAAACTTTCCCACTGACTCTTTTAAATCCAATTATCTAGAAACAAATTTACCAAAACGAGCTGGCCCTCAGGTTGGTTTCTGATGGATTTTCTAGGGAAGAGTTTACTTTCGATTTGCTTCCAGGGCTTCGATCATCTCAGGCTAAATCTAACACATCAGTCAAATGCCTGAAAAAATAGTCCCAAACCACCCAGCTGGCAGCTTGGGGAATAGACTACTGGACCTTTCATGTCTAAGAACCTAGTTCATATCCAGTTCAAATGGCTGGAGGGCAGACTTTATTGGTAACTTTCAGCCGGGCAGAGCTCTTCTCTGGACACGGTTTGGAGTTTAGGGCAAGTTCCATTTAGAGGAGAAGTCTCAGGATCACAGCAGCTTTGAGTCTTAGAGTGAACAACTGAGCTGGGGCTGCCGAGATGAGGTCTCTGTGGGTCGGCTGCAGGGTAACGGGAAGCTTCTGCTGCTGTTGTTGCTTATGTTACACCTGTTTTCTGGATAAACAGACCCCCTCCTCCTGTTGCGTAGCACCTTGCACAAGCATGACACACACCGCAATGACATCCCAGCTGTGCACACCCTGGGGATCTATGGAACACAAACTTCCCCATTGCCAAGGGAACAGGGCTGGCTTTTATCACTGATGTGGGATTAAATGAAAAGAAACCAGAAGTTTCGGTGTCATTGACTTTCCTTTGGGCGGTGGGGAAAATGTTCAGATGTGTTTTATCTTGGTTAAGTCTGGCTGTGTCAATAAAACTCAAATTAAACAAGCCCTGTGTCGTGGTATAATTCCCCTCTCTGAACCTTAGCGTCCAAAAGATGGGGTACCAGCATAAATCACCCTAAGCTTAATTACCAGCTTAGATCTGATAGCTGCCACCAATCAGGACTTGGAGTGCCTGATAAACTCTGGTCTCCCCAAAACCTTCCCTGGGGACCCCAAGACCCAGATCCCCTGGATCTTGACACAAGGAAAGTACCCGTCCTTACCACTTGCTCTCCCCAAGCTTCACCCTCCCTGGTTACCCTGGACATCACTGTGATTCAACTGACTTTCCTTGAATCTTAAAACATATGCGGACCATCTCCACCTCCCCCCCCAATTTCCTGGTAGTCTGACTCAATTTCCTTGGAGCCTAACCAGAGAAAAATCTCAATCAGGTCTTTTAAAGAGAAAAACTTTTAATAAAAGAAAGAAGAGTAAAGATAATCACTGTAAATTCAAGATGGAATATTACAGGGTCTTTCAGCTTATAGAAACTAGAGAGAAGCCTCCTCCAGCAGAAATACAATTTAAAATACTTCCAGCCAAATACACATTAAAACTTTACCAGCCAGATACACATTTGCAAATAAAGAAAAACAATTAAAAAGTCTAAACCACCTTTCTACTTGCACTTACTACTTGAATAGAAAATTAGAGCCTGTAGTACGTCTGGTCCCTCTCAGATCCCAGACCTGACAACAGACAAAGAAAATAACCCACAAACAAAGACTTCCCTCCAGCGAGATTTGAAAGTATCTTGTCTCCTGACTGGTCCTCTGGTCCGGTGTTCCCAGTTTCACTGTTTGTTAACCCCTTACAGGTAAAGGAAACATTAACCCTTAACTCTCTGTTTATGACACCCTGTATTTTCAGTCTAGTTTTGGATGGGCTGGCAGCCTAACTGCACCCAGTCGCTCGCCTTGCACTCTGCCTGCTGAAAGATGATGGGGCTGGTACTTGCGTTGTTGCTTTCTTTCCTCCTCTTTTTTTTTTATTGGTTGAAGTATTTATTCACACATGTTCTAAAAATACAGATTCCAGGGCCAGAAGGGACCATTGTGGTTGTCTTGTCTGACCTCCTGTGTAACACAGACCAGAGATCAGCCCCCAAATAATTCCTAGAGTTGAGCTTGTAGAAAAAAACATCCAGTCTTGATTTAAAAATGGTCAGTGATGGAGAATCCGCCCGAACCCTTGGTAGGTTGTTCCGATGGTTAATTACCCTCTATGTTAAACATTTACACTTTGTTTCCACTCTGAATTTGGCTAGCTTCAACTTAGAGCCATTGGCTCATGTTAGGCCTTTCTCTGCTAGATTGAAAAGCCCCATTACTGAATATTTGTTCCCCTTGTTGATACTTACAGATACATTGACATGTAAGTGGTATTATATCCCGTATTAGTTGCTTGAACCCAGTTAGCCAAGTGACCCAGATCGCTCTGTATCGGTGACCTGTTCTCGTCATTATTTGCCAGTCCCTCAATTTTTGTGTCATCTTCAAACTTTATCAGTGATGATTTTATGTGTTCTTCCAGGTCATTGAGACAACTATGAAATAGCGCAGGGGCAAGAGTCAAACCCTGCGGGACCCCCCTGGAACCAGGCCCTGGCAATGATGAGTCCCTGGTTACAGTTGCATTTTGGGATAGAATCAGAATCAAAGTAAGAACGTTGGGAAGTTGAAAAGAAAGATAAACAGCTCTGTTGGCAGAAGAGAGCATCAGAAATGAGTCTCTAGCATCGTATCTGTATTACAGCCCAACGCTCTATTAAGGCAGGAACAAAGCTCGCTCTGATGGCCAAATGTGCTGCAGAATAATTTATGCCTCTACTCAGCCCCATCAAGTATGTATCTCTGCCTTCAGTTGGTCTCATTTATATTTATGGGAGGAAGGCCGAGGGCCCTTTTTGTACAACAAAGCAAGGAGCAATGGCACACACATGCTGCCTGCCGTACACCATCCCCGGGAGCCAGTAAGTTAGTGCTGTGACTCATTCTACCAAGGGCGAAAGTGAGGCAATATACCTGTGGCTGCAGAGGGCATTACTGGCAGACTGAGATTAGAACTCGGGGCCCCTGAGCGCTAGTCCTGGCCTTAGAGCACTGGGCTGCATGCCTCTCTCATACAAATGGTCCCATTCATATTTTTAAATGGGTGTTTAGGTTTTCAGGCCCATGTGGAAATTCTCACCATAAAGCAAGCAGGAGATGCAGACGCTTCTCATGACTCATCACTCTCTGGGGCTTATGTCTCCTTCTCTTCTGGGAAACATGAAGGCTAGTTGCTTATTTTGGCAGGGATGTGACGATTGTTACAGGCAAAACATCCACCATTAATCAGTGTTATCTATCACTGTTAGGCCAGGAATAAACCATAATTAAAAGTCCCCCAGTAATACTATGGCTTTGACCCTCTGACCTGGATGGAAGAACGTGGGTTTTAGCCCATGAGAGCTGATGCCCAGATACATTTGTTAGTCTCTAAGGTGCCACAAGGACTTCTCGTTGTGTCTACATTTGAATCAATGAGCAGCGTACATTTGCTTCCCTAGGAAGAAGCAGGACACTAGATAAAGGGGATTTGCAAGGGGAAACTTTCAGTTAAAAAGGTCTAATGGGCTAGGAGTCTGATAAACCAGATCTCTAACCTCAAATTCATCCCTTGGGGCAGCACAAGGATTCTGCAGCTCACAATAAAACACCCAGGGAAGTTTAGATCTCCAGAGTCCATGGGGTAGATAATCCCAACCCCATAGGTCTACTGGGAACCAATTTCCAATGACTTGGGTGAGGCTGGTAATTATCTGGTAAAATTAACTGGAGGTAAAAACAGTTTTACCACGAGTAGGTGATTGTTACAACACTCTTACCTGATCTGCACATACTAATTAGGGACACGTGCAGGTTATGCACCTGGGTTAATGTTGCTGTTGGGATGTCATTTTTTGCCACGTTGGGGTTTTAAACTTTGTGTAACATGTAACCTTTTAACCTATGTGATCTTTACAATGGATAAAATGCAAATTGTTGCATTTAGTAACACACCTACACCTATATACATACTTGTGTATACAATGCATACAGAGTTGCATTTAATTATATATATAAATTATATAATTATACTTTCTATATAGAGACACATACGTACACACATTATATGTATGCTCGCGCACACACACACAGTTAAATACAACTTCTTTTAAATAGTTTGAGGCAAGATAATGATTGTAATTAGGCTGCTAGGCACTACAAAAATAGCCTCCGAAAACACAGAACTCATTTAATTAGAGATTAATTGGGAATGGATTGATTTAAGAAACTATATTAAAAAATCTGAAAATATCCCACACCCCATGATGAAAATCAATGGCCTGGAAACGTCTGTGTTCATTTCATTCTGCACACGTATAGAAAGAGGGTAGAGCCATGACTGAGTCTAAGGACTCAAAGTCAGTGCTTGTTCTCCTTTTTCCAAGCGAGGGAGGCTGGACAAGTCACTTATTAATAAGCTTGTTCAAAGAATCAGGCTTCATTAAGAGCCAGTCTGCTTCTTCCTTCTTGAACTCAGGTCTTCTCGTATAGCAGGCTAATTCTCTAGGGCAAGACTGGCAAACCAGATAAATAAATTATAACAGCAGTTCACAGCTTCACAAAAGTTAAGAAGGCCAAAATCCCTTGTTCAGTGAAAGCTCATTTGTTCCCCTAATCGCCTACTGAGCGCAATGCTAATGCTAATCTATATGTGGCCAGCAGCCGAGGCCATAAGCTCCTCCTAGGGCTGAGTTCCCATAGAGCCACATTCTTTGGGTGACTCTTAGCCCAATGCACTGGTTCTACTTTAACCTCACTCACAGGGTGATTATGTGAGAAACTGTTGAATATTTACAAAGGGCTTAATTTCCACTTCAGCCCAGAAGCCCCATAATGGAACCGACACAGAGGAGGAATCCTTAAACAAACAGACATGGGGAGGGGGAAGCAAGGCCGGCTGAGAAATAAAGCCTCAGATTTATTACTGACCCAGTCCTGATGTCGATATTTCGGCCACGGGAAAAGCATTCTTGGCCAACAGACCCAAACCAGAGCAAACTGATTCTTAAATAACTAACCAAATGTTCTTTAAAAAGGGATTCGTTCTTGCTGCTCAGCAAGCAAGCAAACACTCAGAAAATTCTTTGGGACATTGAAATTGTGGTGTCCGATCAGACCAGTCATCCTTCAAGGCCAACTGTGACTGGCCTTGCCAGGAGCTTCCCAGGAATTCTGCAAGAGAACCATTGGCTCTGCTGGGCTGCCAGGAAATGAAGAGCAATTAAGGAGCATGAGGACACTACAGAGAAGCTGATTCTCATGTTTTATTTTTTTGAGTAATAACCATCAGGCATCATCTGGGACTGAGGTCTCAACACAGGAGGTGCTGAATTGGAACAAACTGAGAACCTAGAGAAAGCAAAAAATCACCCGCCCCAGATGCTGAACATGCAGGAGTTCTGAGCTGCTACCAAAAAAATGCAACATCTCCCTAAAACCAGTGACTATCACAGAGGACTGGTGGGTGGCAAAGAGAGGAACTATCTTACCAAAAGGCTGTCGGGGTTTTCCTGGGGATTTCAGACCTGTGAGCTGTACTTCAGCGCCAGGTATATTGGCTGAAATGATAATAAAAACATAGAAAGACCTGGATGATCATGATAGGGGAAAACCAGCTTTGCTTCTGTCAAGCAAAATAGGGCCTCTCTGTGGAAGTTATCGGAGAAAACAGAGCATGAAGGAGAATCAAATGACATCATTTATTTGCACTTTCAAGGTGCCTTTGAGCAAGTGCCTCCCAAGAGGCTGGAATAAGGCAAGGACAGGGTGCAGGGTAAAGTTCAGGCCTGGATTAGAAGCGATCTGAGGCAGAAAACAAAGAGGTGGAGTAAATAGTCAAATTCTCAGTATGGCGAAAAGCAGCCAGTGGGGGTCTCCTAAGCTTCCTGGCTAGGGCCCAGCTTAGGACGGCACTTGAGCGTATGACTGAAGTTAAGCACATGCTCAAGTGCTGTTCTGAATTGAGGGCCTAGGACGACCGTGTTTAATGCATTTCTCAGTGGTCGTGAAAAAGACCTGAGTAGGGAAGTCACAACAGCGGAGGGTCAGGTCTATTCGATCCGGGTGCCTGTGCAGCCCGCCTCACCCTCCGAGCCAAGGGCACGGAGAAGCACTAACAAGTACCGGTCCCCAGTGTTTGGAACACCTTCCCCAGGCTCCAGGGCAGTTCAGAAGTGTATCTAATCCAAGTCTCCTGGTGAACGGCCCTTTTCAAGCCCCTTGTAGCTTCGCTGGGTCCACTTACACTTGTTAAGAAGTTACACACATCTTCTCTTGGTGGCTGAGGAGCTTCATGTTTCTTTGAAAGAATTTATTTCAACTCACTTTAAGATTCAAAACCAAAATTCCTGCCCCAGCCTTGGCATCCACCGACGAGACATTTTTCACACTCTAGCTGAATGTTTGCAAGAGGTTCCTCAACACAGTCGTTTGCAGAGGGAAGGAAATTTTTGCACCACATGCCATTTCCAGTTACATTTTTTTCTCCTACCTTTCTGTGGGCAGCATTTCTCTGAAAGTACATCTACATAATAGAGCGGCTAGGGCTCGTGCCAAGAAATTAGCCATTTACAGGAATGTGCTTGCTCCAGCTATAGGCAATGCCTAATTAGGCTTGTTGCAGGAACACAAGTTTGCAGAGATATTTTTAGTCTTTTGCCAGATGTTCTCCTTGTTTCGGTAGCTACATCTTGGCTTAAATGAAGCAGTTGTTGTTGGTTTGTGATGCTACATTGCTCCAAACTGATTCCTAATTAATTTCTCATTCCCATCCGCCAGATAATTTTGAGATGGTTAGATCTAGAGCTGGCTGGAAAATACACAAAGCGATTCACAAATATTTTGACAAATACACCCAGCAAAATTGCTCTAGCACGTCCTCTGGGCACAGTTATGTTATTTGTTCAAAAGCATTTTTCTCCACTCTTTGCCAATTTGTAGATCAGAGGTTCAGGCCAAGATTTTCTAAAGCCACTAGCCATTTTTCATGCCTCAGGTTTAGCTACCCAGCACCAGATACAGCCTGATTTTCAGAAGTGTTGTGCACCTGCCCTCGGAAAAGGAGTCCCCTTTGAGGTGTTTCCAGTTGGCCGCCCACAATCACGAATCACTCTGGGAAATCTTGGGCTCAGTTTAGAAAACCAGCCCCGAAATCCTAACAGTGATCTGAACCTTTCCTTTCTTGGAAGCTCTCAAGTCTGCAAAGATGGGCTGAGAGCAGCAAGAGAGGAGACTCCTTCCCCACACTCATGTAGTTTTCTGCCTCTCAGCCTGGAGAGCTCACATGTGCTATCCAGCTGCACATCTAGCTTTCTATAATTTACCCCTCACTGTCGTAGCAGAATTCCTTACACACTATGAAGGGGAACACACAGTTTCCTATTTCTCTCTCACTCACTATCCCCCGGTGGCAGGAGTGTGTGTGTGGGTATATCTACGCTGCAATAAAACACCCGTGGTACAGCTGTGGCTGGACTGGGTCAGCGGACTTGGGCTTGCAGGGCTAAAAATCACAGGGTAGACATTCGGGCTCAGGCTGCAGCCAGACTTTGAGACCCTCCCGCTTGCTGGGTGTGACACATGGCCAGAAAGGGCTAAGAATCCTGCAGGATAAATGACCTGAATTCACCCTTTAGGGACATATTGGTAGATAATGTTGGTGGCTTTGTGTTTTGACATATATATTGTTCGAGGTTAACAATGTAACCAAACAGTTCCTATCTATGCTGTATTCTGTTAATTCAGAGATCAAAAGGACATCTTAACTTTTAAATGAACTGTAAATATAGTGCTATCACTGTATTGATTTCTCTTTGATGTATATAGCAAATCACCTGCGAATGATGGAAAACAGGCAATTGTCTTATTTTAACTGTGTAGCTAATTACTGGTGATGGGTAGGAAATAGGGCTACTTCAAAGTCTCCATGATTGCCTATTGTTCACCTAAGAACTCCAAGCTGTCAAGAGAAGTCCTGGGGCTGTATAAAAATCCCTTGGACTTGATTCTTTTTATCTCAGATCTGCTTGATGCTTTCTGCAGGGGAAGCTTAAGTTGTAAGACTGAGATCTCCAGTCCCACCTGGATCACCCTGGGTATGAACACTGGACTGAATCTATGGACTAATTCTAAGAACTCTTTGTAACTCCAAAGCTCTCCTTCTATACTGTGAATCTGATCTCAGAACTGTCCTCTTGGCTGTGTGGAAAGTGACCTTTTAACCAATACTCACTCTCTTTTCTTTTTAAATAAATTTTAGTTTAGTTAATAGGAAGTGGCTGTAAGCGTGTATTTGAGTAGAATCTGAAATATTCAGTAACTTGGGAGGTAATGTGTCCAATACTTTGGGATTGGTAGAACTTTCTTCTGTGACAAATAAGATTTTCAGTAATCCTCATCATATCTGATTTGGGTCTCTGGGTGGAAGCCCGAGGCTGGGTTGCTCTAAGGGAACTGTGTTTTGGCTTCCGAGTAACCAGTGAGGTATTGCAGAAGCTGGTTTGTGCTGGCTTGGGAAATCTAAGTATTAGAATATCCACCAGCTTTGGGGCTGCCCTGCCCCATTCTTTGCAGTTCATCCTAATTGAGTGACCTCCCTGTGGGTCCCCTGGGACCCCGATCACACCAGGTGTCAGAGCCTGGGCTCCTGGCCAAGCCTGAATGTGTACATTGCAATTTTTAGCCCCACAGCCCGAGCCCCACGAGACCCAGTCAGCTGACCCTGGATCTGCGACTCGCTGCCAAGATATTTTATTGCAGCACAGACGTATCCGTATCTGCCCCCATCACTACAGTGCCCGAGCGCCTCCCATGGACTGATCCTCACAACAGCGTCACGACCCCCTGCTTACAGAAGGGGAACTGGAGAGATCAAGTGATTTGCCCAAGGCCAGGCAGGAGGTTTCTGGCAGAGCTGGCACTTGAACCCAGACAGGGCCGCCCAGAGGATTCTGGGGGCCCGGGGTCTTCGGTGGTAATTCGGAGGTGGGGGAGGGGGTCCTTCTGTTCCGGGACCCTCCACCAAAGTGCCCCGAAGACCTGCGGCAGGGGCCCCCAGCCGGCAAATTACAGGACCGCTAATTCAGGGGCGAGGGGCCCCCGCCGTGGGTCTTTGGGACACTCTGCGGCAGGGGCCCCTCACCATCAAATTACTGCCAAAGACCCAGCTGCACTTTGGCGGCGGGTCCCGCTTTGGTGGTAATGTGGCAGCGGGGGGGTCCTTCTGCCCCAGAATGGAAGGACCCCCTGTCATAAATAGATAGAGGCTTATAACAGCCCCCTCCAGCGAAGACAGGGAGCAGAAGAAGCTCCGGGGGCCTGGGACCCGCGAGAGTTTTCCGGGGGCCCCTGGAGCGAATGAAGGACCCTGCTCCAGGGGCCCCAAAAAACTCTCATGGGGCCCCTGCAGGGCCCAGGGCCTGGGGCAAATTGCCCCTCTTGCCCCCGCCTCTGGGTGGCCCTGAACCCAGATCCACTGACTCCTGGCCTAATGCCTCAACGAGGATACCATTCGTTCCGGGCAGAGGGCGCAGGGCATGAGTTTCATTCGGCAGATATGGAGTTCCTGGACAGCCTGATCCCTCCTGGAAGTTAGTTCGACAGCCCCGAGCCAGCTGGTGAGAAAGTTCTGTGTCGCTTGCACTCATGACGCTCACGCCTGATGCTGACAGTTCCATTTATATAACTCTAAATATATCTATCCTGCGCCTACGTGCCTGGTTGGGTTTCTTCTTTGGGCCAATGCCTGCACTTCCTCCTGGAGCTAGCAGGAAAATCCTGGACCTGCAACTCACAGCTAATTAACTGCTTCAGAAAGAGGCATTTTTTTAAATGGAACTGGATCATGCTAGGGATCATGGAGATGGATCATGCTAGAGTAACCAAAGCCAGGACAGATGTGCATGTGCATCACTGCCTAGCCTGTGAAACAGGCTATTTCCAGTTGCTTCTTGGAAGTGATCCAGAAGCAGGACATAAGTCACCACCTACAATGACCGAAAGTCTGGAAGCACTTGAAACTCTGTAACAAGAGGCAGTAACTATACATTCCATCATGCCTGGCAGTGGGCAGTGAAATATTTGTTGGGTTAACTAATTCTTGTGCATTTGAGACCAATGAGGAGAAGAGAGGAGAGGAGAGGAGAGGAGAAGCAATTCACACCTAGATGATGGCTCAACCGGAGGAACTTGTAGCGAACTAGCTGGTAGAAAAATGTTCCCCTCAGTGTACTTACTGCCATCCCTCTCGCAGGGCCTGATCCAAAACCTACTGGAGTCAATGGAAAAACTCCTGTGGATTTCAGCAGACTCTGGGTCAGATCTTTATGCCACCTAGCTTCCATCTGCAACCCTAGTGCACACACTGACCCAAACTAGAATGCACACTCTTCCTGAGGAACGAATGCTATCTTCTCCCTTCCCTGGGCTGGATGGCACTTTAGGACCCAGAGCCATTAGCGCGCTCTGATTAATGGAGCAGAAATACTTCTGTTTGTACCTAAGAGTGATGTTTATGTTCGGGACGTGCCTCTTGTAAAGACGGCATCTCTGCCCAGTGTGGCTTTGGGATGCATTAGTTTAATTTAGCAATAAAGCTGGATCATTTCAGCAGCACTATAGACCCAGCCTGGGGATAGAGGGGCTATATTCTATCATGCTATGGCTGGCATTAAAAGAGCTCTTAGGTCCTGCCTTGGGTCAGCAGCCCCTCTCTGGGGTTCTATATTGTGTCTTCCAGGGACGTGCCTAATTCTTTTTTGTGCTATATTTTTCAAAGCAAATACTTCAGCTCTCGCTCTCTCTTAAGTGTCTGCAATCGAGCTCTGCTGCTCATCCTTACAATAACAAACCATTGTTCATGTTTTGATACAGGAAATGATATCCAATTGTCAACTTCCCAGGAGTTCTGATCAACGGGGCGGGAAGGAAATGGTGCTTTTCAGCATGAAGAGTACCTGTGGCTGCTAAATGCTGATCCCAGAATGCTCAGTGTCCATGGTAATGTACAAAGCAGAATGAATCCAGCTTAGTTTTCAGGCACCATGTTGAGCTTACAAGTGCTGGCACTCCCCCAGACTCTTGTTCTGTCTTGCATGCTGCATGAGTCTGACACGGGAGTGATGGACATAAAACACAGGCAGAAATGTTGGCAGAGCTGATTTTCTGTCTGCCTTGGCTTCAGAGCAGCGAGGATGCGCCAGCCTCCCAGAGAAGGTTATTTCGTTTTTGGACAGAGAAATGGAGTTGACAAAGATCCCCAAGCCTTCACTGGAATCTGATACAAACACACTCCTGAGCAGAGATATTAGCAAGGGCCATAGTGCAGCTTGGATCTCACACCACTTCAGACAGCAGACCTGCCCCATTCCTCATCCAGACTGTCATTCTGTTCAATTGCTCTCTGATGCTGTGTGCGATCCAGACCTCCAACCCTTTCACACTGTGTGCTAATACCAGCCTCTGAAAAACCCACACCTTTTCCAATGCAAGGTAGCTTTTGACATTGTTCACAGACTGCAGATAATGGGCCAGATTCATTTCTCATGTAACCCAAGAGTTGGCCACAGATTTTCTTTCTCTCCAACGATACGGATGCAAACCGGACACAGTTACAGAGGTATAATGGGGCTTATGCTGTGATAGTTTATTTGTTTGTTTATTTATTTGTTTATTTGCCAGGGATGTGTTTTGCACAGGATGTTTTTATCAGTGGTTAGATGAAGTGGAACTATTTGCAAATGCTTCTTATCCTGCATTCTTGCATTTCAAAGGGACGGTGCCTGGGAGACAACGGGTGTTGTAGGCTCCCAATCCTGGGAGTTAAGTTGGTGTCATAAACAGATAAGTAAGAGTTAATAGAACCGAAGTACTTCATATCTCTTTTGCCTATAAAGGGTTAACAAGTTCAGTAAGCCTGGCTGTCACCTGACCGGAGGACCAATCAGGGGACAGGATACTTTCAAATCTGGAGGGAGGGAAGTTTCTGTGGGTGCTGTTAGAATTTGGCTGTTGTTCTCTCTGGGTTCTGAGAGTGACCAGACGTGCAACCAGGTTTCTCTCCAATCTCTCCGATACAGGCTCTTATCAGTTCAGAATAGTGAGTACTAGATAGATAAGGCGAGTTAGGCTTATGTTTGTTTTTGTATTGCAAATGTGCATTTGGCTGGAAGGAGTTTAATTGTGTATTTGGCTGGAAGGATTTTAATTTGTACTTGAATACTTAGGCTGGAGGTATTCCAGTGTCTATAGCTGAAAGACCCTGTATATATTTTCCATCTTAAATTTACAAAGATAATTTTTACTGTTTTCTCTCTTTAATTAAAAGCTTTTCTTGTTTAAGAACCTGATTGTTTTTATTCTGGTGAGACCCCAGGGGACGGGGTCTGGATTCACCAGGGAATTGGTGGGGAGAAAAGAGGGAAGGGGGAGAGAAAGGCTAATTTCTCTCTGTATAAGGATTACTGTCTCTCTCAGGGAGAGTTGGCAGGGGGAGAGAGAAGGTAGGGGAAGGTGAATTTTCCTCTCTGGTTAAGATTCAAGGAGTTTGAATCACAGTGATCTTCCAGGGTAACCCAGGGAGGGGAAGCCTGGGAGAGGCAACGGTGGGGGAAAGGGTTTACTTTCCTTGTGTTAAGATCCAGAGAGTCTGGGTCTTGGGGGTCCCCGGGCGGTTTTGGGGGACCAGAGTGTACCAGGCACTGGAATTCCTGGTTGGTGGCAGCGCTACAGGTTCTAAGCTGGTAATTGAGCTTAGAGGAATTCATGCTGGTACCTCATCTCTTGGACGCTAAGGTTCAGATTGGGGAATTATACCATGACAGTCGGTATTTCCATCTAAGGGCGGAGGGAAATTTCCATTGATTTAGCTATGCCAGGGCAAACTGCTAATACAGACATGAGCTGTTCTGGTGTCACTTACCAGGGCAAAAAGAACAGGAGTACTTGTGGCACCTTAGAGACTAACACATTTATTTGGGCATAAGCTTTCGTGGGCTAAGCCCACGTCATCGGCTGTAAGTCACCAGGGTAAGTTATTGTGCTCTCTAGGTTGGCTCTAAGCTGGGTTAGGTGATATAGTGGTTCAGTTGCTGGGAGTCTGTCTATACTAGCGCGTCCACTCTGGACAGTACAGCTGGGACTGGACATGAGATGGCAACCAGAGGAGGAGGAAAGAGAAAATGCCCAGTGTATACACTGCCTGAGCGGGAAATGTATTTCGTACCTTTGCTGTGTGAGTTTGGCTGGACTTGCTGGCCTCAATTTCTACCAAGTTTAACTTCAGACAACTGGTGTGAAGTCCACAAAATGAAATTCACTAAAGACAAGTGCAAAGTACTACATGTAGGAAGGAAAAATCGAATGCTGAAAGGAAGCTGGGTGTTACAGTGGATCACAAATTGAATATGAGTTTACACTGTGATGCTATTGTGAAAAAACCCTCAATATCATTCCGGGGTGTAGTAAGAGGAGGGTTGTCTGTAAGCCCTGGAAGGTAATTATTCTGCGCTACTTGGTGCCGGTGAGGCCCCAGCTGGAGTTCCATTTCTTTGCCTGCTTTCTAAGCTGGTTTTTGTTAGAGCTGTTCAGAAAATGGAATTGTCGTTCTACAGGAAATGCTGACGGTACAGAACTTTCTGTCATTCCGAGTTAGAACGAGAAGCTGAGATTTCACATTTTTCCATGAAACGAAAATTGAAAAAATTTCAGTGCATGACCATTGAAAAGCTTTGTTTCGTTAAAGTAAAAAATTTCCTTTTGATAATGTCAAAACATTGTGCAGTCATATGTATTATTTGTACTGTCAGATCTAATATCATTTGAAATCGATAGCTTAAACAAGCCTAAAGGAAATGAATCGAAATGAGAAAGTGGAAACTAACTGTTCACACTTTCCTGTAGAAAATTTAATCAAAATTGATGTGGTCTCACAAAACAGATTTTGACAAAACTGCATTTTCTGTCAACATTTTGTTTTGGACCAGGTCTAGTTTCGATTTAGTCTCTTACAGCGAATGGAAGAGATAACTCACATGAAGCAGAGCATGGGCCTGGGGGCTGGGCTGGGACGGCTGCAGAAATATCTGGGGAAGGGCTTGTTTAGTTTCAAAGTCAGAAAACTAGAACCTTGCGCCAGGTGAAATGGTTGACTTGGATACAGCCCAGCCAGATGCCTGATGTTGGCCCAGGAGACAGACAGTTGCTCTCTATGGGGAAGAGTCTTCAGTCTTTGCTCAGGCTGAGTAGCAGTGCTAGGCACCCTGCACCCACAGTCCCTGCCTCGAAGAACCTTTAGGACAGACAATGTCTGGAAGAGAAGGGCTCTGATCTCCCCATTTCACAGACCAGGCACTGAAGGAGTAACCGAGTTGCCCAAGGTGCTGGTGGCAGAGCCAGATGAATCCCACAGTTACACTCCATGACAATCTGTCCCCTTGCGTTACAGTTCCTTCCTGCTGGACGACCCATGCAGGGCTCCTCCATCAAGCCTTCGCCCTCAGTCCAGCCCTGCTGTGCCCTGCAAAGCCAGGATGGCAAAGAAGGCTGCCCTGGTGAGACTGGACAGAGGCGCATACTCCGCCTTGTCCCTATGTAGCTGCTGCAGAGCAAGGAACTGTCCAGCCTGCCGCGAGAGCGAGGGTGGCCCTGTCTCTTTGCAGCTAGTGCCCACGTCACACTGTGTTCCCCCCGCCACAGGGCACTTGGTCTGACTGTGCCGTGCTGGAATGAATGAGCCGTTTTCACCCTGATTGGTTAAAACAGTGTAATCTGCGAATGATTCACATTTCCATATAGCGCCTTTTACCTAGTCACTCCGCCCACCCCTGAAATGCAGCAGCTGTTTAACGGCCCACTCAGCGAAGGGAAGTGCTGCGGCCAAAAAAAACCACAGGAAGAATTCAGTGCAGCTGCCTGCTGGTGTATCCTAGTCCTGGGAGCAGCACTGCACAGCCAGGGCTCACCTACGGAGCAAAACTCCCCGCACCAGTGCAAACTGTCACCCCCTGCAGATCGGTGGCTCTTGCAGCCTGTTGCTCCTCCCCTCGCCCCAGAGGAACAAAGGAGGTGCGAAGGCCAGGAGAAAGTCAGCACCCATCTGGGACTACACAGCGGAGTGGCTGGCTTTTGTAGAGGTAGCAGACCTGCAGAGCGGAGGGAGGGGTCTCTGCAGCTCCTCGCGCCCACCCTGCAGGCCCCGGAGCCAGCTCCAGTAACTCTTTCCACTGAGCAGGGGTCAACAAGCTGCCTGCTGCTCCTTCATCTGTCTGGCTGCTCCAGCCCCTGGAGGGGTGGCCTGGCCTCCTCGAGTCAGCTCTGGCCTTTCTCCAACACCAGTGGCCTTTCCTCCCTCAGGACCCTGTACCCTGGTTCCCTTAGAAGCGAGCATATGGCAGGAGTGAATCTAGCCCATCCTTGGCACCCTGATTTCTGAGTGAGGGAGGAAGCGCTGCTGCAACGAACCTCTCGTTCGCAATGCTTGCATTCAGCTCTTCTGCAGTCTGAGCCCTTCTGATCCCAGAGCAGGGTCCTGGGGCAGGCTCCGCATTTCTCTGAGCAAGTTCTTTCCCTAGCAGAGTCCCGAATGAGGCAATGCAGCCAACCGAGAGACCTCTGCCTGTCAACTCCTCCACTATGCTTAATTACATCTCCTCGCTTACACGGGCGCCACAGCACCCTTTGCCTCTCTTATTTAGCTGACTGGCTGAACAATCCGAAAAGCTGTGGGAGGGGAGCAGTGGCAGAGAGGCTGAACAGTGTTCCTTCTCGCACATTGACAAGCTCTGTTTCCCCACCTAACTGAGTCATTTAAAATGCATTCATAGCTCCCCTGGACAATAATTTTGGGAAGTGCTACCCTTGGAACTCCAGATGAAAGGCTGCAGCTCCTCAGACAAAAACAGAAGCCATTTGCCACCTTCCTTAAAGTACAATTTTGTTCTTTCCCCCCATTTAGTGTGTCAGATTGCTGGTGATGTGAACAGCATTAGAGTGACTTGGAAAAACTAACTGATAGCTCAGAAAAGCAAACCTGGCTCCTAGCAGAGTGCAGACATGGAAGCAATTACTAATGAGTTCCTATGAAAGGCCCTGAACCAGGGAAAACATTTGAAAGGGCTCCCTTTTGTCTAGCTCAGGCTTGAGGGGCATGAGCAGCCGTGGCACAGATGTACTTCAGTTAAGGACTAGATCAATGTGTAATTCACAAGGCTGAATTAGAGATGAAGGAAGCTGGTTTCTGGGGTAATTCTCCAGTGAGTGAAATTCACCCCCGCGTGGAAGGCCACCTGTACACCCTGTAAAAGTCATATGAAGAGCTCCAAACAGAGTTTACAGGACCAATGGACCACTTACAAGCTCTCATTGGGGCTTAATCCAAACTGAAGAGGTGCACAGGTCTAGTGCTGGCTCTGCACAGGGGTGAAATCACCTAGACTGGAGTAGAGACAACTTCCGTTCCCCAAAGGCTTGCTATATTTTTCATCTACATTGAAATTCCAGAGTGCCCCACTTACGCTGGCGCTTACCTCTTTTCCCATACTACATGAATGCATCTGGGACCTCGCAGCCTGGGTTCCTCTGGGTTGTGTTGAGCAAGAATCCATCATTCGCAGTAGATTGAAACCCTGAGTAGACATAGCACTGAGCATGCCTTTACTCTCCAGGGACCTGATGTTTGCCACACTGGCTCAGCCCCTTCATAAACAGTCAGATACTCTGGTTAGAGGTGGATGATGCTGTCTGGACAGGACATCGGCTGACCAATGTTTAGCATGCCAGAGAAGGCATCGGTTTGCATTCTAGAGTACCACACAGATTCCTAAAGGTGGGAGCCGTCTCGTGTTGGTGCAAAGCCTTAGGTCTGGTCGACACTAATTTAGCTCAACCCAGCTACGTCTCGAAGGGGTGTGAAAATTCCACCCCCTTGAGTGATGTTGTTAAGCCAGCTCCTGGTGTAGACCGTGGTAGGTCAATAGAAGAATTTTTCCATCTACCTGGCTGCCATGTCCCGGAGAGGTGGATTACGTGCGCTGATGGAGAACCCCTCCCATCGGCGTAGCTAGTGTCTACACGGAAGTGCTGTAGTGTTTCAGGTGTACAGAAGCCCTTAGACATGGTCACCAGTGCAATGAAGATGCAGAGCAGTGAACTGTGAGAGGGCATGGCTGCCTCTTCCATTGACTTCCTTGTCATGTCCTGGACTTCGGGATCTACGCACTCAAAACATTTCTTATCATGCAGTAAGAATAAAAACTGCAGCAAACCGAGGGATTTTGAGTGTCTTGCTCCCTTAACAACACCCCATTAGACATATAATAACCCCTTTTAGCCAAGGCTCTCAAAGCTATTTACAAGCCCCACCATTAATAAGCCCCTGTGAGGCTGCTATTGTCCTTATATCCGTGTTATCGCTGAGCAAACAGAGGTTATGTGACTTTCCCGCAGTCACACAATGACTCTGTGGCAGATCTGGGAGAAGAACCCAGGAGTTGTCACCCCACCCCACCCCCTCTGTGCCATCTGGACATGTTTTGAGTTTCATTGTCTTCAGAGCTTTTGTTGGGGTTTCAAAACCATTCTCTGGAACTAGCATTTTCCAAGGGAAATGTAGTTAAGGACAGAATGAAATGAGTGCTGGCAGCACTGAAGCACACATGGGTTACTCAAGGAACAGAAGGTTTGTTTTGCAGCTAACTCCTGCCCAGCATACAAATGAAAAGCTAGTCAGGGCAGGAGCAGCTCAGAACTCGGCTTTCGCCAGCTACTAGCGCAGTTCAAGCCCCAGAGGTAGCAAAGCTTGTTCTAAAGTTGCACCTGGGTTTTGCCTGGTTCTAAAATTGCCAGGACTAATTAGCTGGTAAAATCTAAACTGCTCCACCAGCTCCCCTAACTGGATGAGCAAAAGTGAGCCCAGCAGCTTCAAAGCCTTTGCGAGCCCAGGACATTGGACTAGTCCGAATTAAAGACAGAAGTGTCAATTCTACCAGGTGCCTCAGTCAGCTAGTTTTCAAGGCGTCAGTGCAGCTTGGACGCTAGCACCTCTTAATAGTAACGAAAAATCATAATCCTTTTTCCTCTTGCCAGTCACATCAGAGTGCAGTTTCTCTCTGACCACAGGGCAAACTGTGGTACTTATATGGCCTCTGTTACCACAAGCTCTGACCACCTTACAGTCTTCAGTGCATTTTTCCTCCTAATGCCTCTGTGATACAGGGACGTGCTATGTTAATGGCACAGAGAGACTAAGTGACTTTGCCCAAGGTCACACAACGACAGGGGCTGTATGGCAGGGAATTGAATTCTGATCTTGCGAGTTCTGGGCCAGTGCTCTAACCACATGGCATCCTGCCTCTTCATGTCACAGGCTTGGAGAATGCTGGGTAAATAATGGTTGGGGTCTGGCAGCTCCGTTTCCCCCTGCATGTCAGACCTCTCTGGGCTCTCCCTATACAAGTGCAGCCCTCCTAAGCCCACTGATCCTGCTGCCAATAGGGCAGAACCTTGCCTCTGTGCTAGGCCCTGGCAGCTCCACTTTCTGTGTTAGGCTCCAAGCCTGCGGTCGGATCCCTGTGCCTGACGTCCGTGCGTGTGCACCAGTCTGTCCATGTGGCACAAGGGCCTGCCCAGATGGCCCCAGCTGTGGCATGGGGCCTGCCTGTGTTTGCCAGCACCGCAGGCTTGGAGAGGGGAAGCTAGGAATGTAATTAAGGGTTGTGGCTAATGACATTTTTTAAGCAGGGTGCAGCACAGAAGGAAGCAACCAGCATCAGTGCACAGTCAGGAGGATGACGCCTGGCTCACCTGAGAAACGGAAATGAGTGGGGCTGAAAGTGGAGGCACCCTATTTCGATTGTACCAAGGCAATTGCAAGACACCTCGTGTTGATTTCCCCCAAATTTCTATTTAAATCACTGCAGTGCAAATCCTCGATTGCACCCCCCTTTAAGCGCTAAAGTCTCCAGCTGCAGATCCTGGAATGTTTCCAGCCCCACAGAAAACAGGCAGTTTTTAAACGCAACTTCTAACTCTGGCCCCCAAAATGCTGTGGTCCAACAGCGGCCCCTAGCGGCTGCCCACAACCCAGCCCCTCTGTCAGAGCTTTCAATGCCCCGCCACGCACTAGAGGGTCAAAGCGGAGGTCTGGATTGAAATGCTGATCAGGGGGGTGAAATTCATCCGTGGGCAGGGACCAGCCGAAGTCACCCAGTTCAGTGTCTGGGCTCAGCAGTGTCCCAGTGCCGAGGTGGCCAGTAGGGGTTACGAGGCAGGACAAAGGAGGCAATTTGTTTCTGCTGAGTTAAGCTGAGGGCTGCAGAAGAACCAACCACTCACTGAAGTTTGCAGGAGCTGCAGGTGAACAATCAGGCTATTAGCTCTTGGCTCAGGCAGGCACAGTGTAGAAGCTGATTCATTACTGAGGAGGCCAGTCTTGCCTCTTCCTAGTAGAGCGCCCAGGTTAAAATGCATGGGCCTGATCCCAACCTTTGACACACCAACTCAAAATCAGGGGGGATATTCTACACTTTTACTGCGGTTAGTGAGATCAGAATCGGCTCTTTTGAATGCTAGGCCGGTTATTTCTTCCCCAGTGAGTGGGGGGAGATTCTCTAATAATTTTGCTGACTCCTTGTTAGATTTCCCCGTATCCCAAACCAAAGGTCACACTCATGCCTTGCACCTGGAAAAAAGGAGCCGTACAAGTGGCTGCGATGCGGTCAGGTTTATTGAACGGGGAAGCAGGACGGTGGAGTGGCAGCTGTGTGCGTCTTCATCAGGAATTGTCACACACCCACTTCTGCTCTTCTCTGCCTGGATTTGAGCAGAGGCCGAAAGTGCACGAGGCACTCAGCACATTCCTCTCCTCTTTATGCGAATATTAGTTTGCCTTTTCCTGAAAAGACAGGTTAAACATCTCAGGGCAGCTCGAAAGGCCCTGGCAGGGAAGACTCTCGGACTCCAGGGAGAAACTTTAGGTTGAACATAATAATTAAAATGTAATTTTAAAATTACACACAGTCATAGGCTGATCGCATGTCTTCTCGGCAGGCAGTTCTGGGTGGGGAGGGGGTTACTAGGGACATGAGTTAATTAATTCCTGTAAACCTCAGAGCTGATACTTTCTGACATCTCTTGTCAGAATAAATGACTTCATTGTTGCAAAGCAGACATCAGACACCTGCTGGTAATCAAGGACCTGCAGCTCCTGCCTAGCTAAAGCTGAGCTGGCGCTGCGATGCTCTGGACAGGGGTTTCACATGCAAACACGCCCCACTTCATCTCATTCCCATTTGCACCTGCCCCACGTGACTCTTCATGGCTATTTTAATGCCACAAGCAGGGAAAATGTAAATATGCACATGTGAAAAAATAACAGCTTTGCTCAGCTGTGGGCCCACCTGACTCCAAATTGGGTCCATTTTCTCTTGAAAGACTCGTGCTCATCACCTTGGGAAGCCAGGGATGCATAGAAATACCAAAGAACAACGACAAACAGTCTCAAGCAAGTGTGGGTTTTTATGACTATTTTGCACCCCAATAACAGCAAAATAATGAAATGACACCAGTGAGACACCAGTACAAGTGAGATGAGAACTGGGCCCTTTACCAGTGACTATTCCACTAACCAGTTCCGCACCCCCAGCTATTCCTCACCCACACCTCAGTTCTGGCCTTCAGCACTCCTGCTATGCGGCTGCTGGACCCCTGTCTCACATACAGCTCTGCCAGTGCCCCACAATCTTACCTTGCAGCCCACTTGCTATTCTCGCCCTGGGCTCCCCTCCTCCCCGACTCACAGAGCTCTGCCAATGCCCCTCAGTCCTGACTCTCAGCTCCCTATTCCTGCAAACCTTGAGACGTTACAGAAACCAAGGACAGGGTTCTTATCTCACCCGTAATGCTGATACGGAGGCATTTTGCTTGGGCTTTGAGGTCTAGATCAACAACCCTGACACACCGTGAGAGTGAAACCACACGGGGTTTTGTTTGAACTTGTGCTCCCGTGGCTCCCTCACTAACAGGACTGGTAACGTCATTTATTTCCCTTTTGTAAAGACACACCCAGCCCATCTTTAGGGGTCCCTGCTGGGCGCACAAGTTAATGGGCCTCTGAGAAAAATGCTGCAGGTCCAGCACCCTGTCGCTGCAAAACACAGGCCAGTGTCATTCTGGTTCCCATCAACTGCTCCAGCTTCCCTGAATCCAGTTCCTTCCACCAGGGATTCTCCCCATCTTTCCTTTCCAGCCCCAGGTGCCCCTGCTCCCCTTTGAGCCTCACCCCAAGCCCCCTGAAGTCAGTGAACAGACTCATTTATCTCCTTGGGACCAGGCTCTCTGTTCCTCGGACCATCGCCTCCCCTTTTCCGGCAGCCCACCCCTTCCCATATCTCCTCCTTCCTTTGCTCCTGACCCCTCCGCCTCACTTGACCCTCTTTGAATCTCACTTGAAAACCCTCCTCCTCTCTTCACTCTGGAACCGGCTCTTGGCCCAGCCCTTAGTGATGCTGCGGATTCAGGATACTACACAATCCTTTCCCTGACATGTATCATATCATCTAGCAGTCACCTGAGACCTACAGAAGTGGAGATGGGTGTTGTCTTTAGACAAATCTGTGCTATAGCAAACCCTGTGACAGCTGGACACCGCGATCTAGGACAGCATGGTCAGAGTAGCTGCTCACTGAATCTCAGAGGGATGTGGTGGGGGCCCCAGGACAGCTGGGTCACTGATCCTGGTTCCCTAACTAAGGCCTCATCCACTGGTGCATTCTTGAACCTATTTTGTACTCCCGTCTCCTTAGAAACCCCCCTCTTTGGCCTTCAGATATGAGGAAGTCCCTGTAGAGCGGACTACTGGGGATGGTCAAGGCCACCCAAGTCTTTTCCATCTCACCTTCCTATGGGACAAATTCTGCCACCAGTTCCACCAGTGGCAATCAGGAGGATCTCTGCTGGAAACAGAAGATGGGCCTAGGAGTCTCTTCTTGTTGAATCACAGAAGTTAGTATTGGCGCTCTAGTTAGAGACGCTTGCTACCCCCGCCAATGCAGTGCGGGTTCTCACATGTCTGGTGGGCTAATGGCTGGGTTCAGTTTCCAATCCATCGATGGGATGCACATCACAAGAACTGTCTCCATCTTTATCTGCAGTGGCACTGGCACATACCACAGCAGGCCACGAGGGCTGCAGGCAGCTGGAGTCAGCTAAGTCTTATTTTCTTTGCAGCCGATGTGTTGGAACATCTTGGCTTCACTCCCTTCACACACTGACCTACATGTTCTGATCTGAAATGGGATACCCACAATGCACAGATCCATTAAGGGCCAGCCCCAAAGCCCACTCAAACCAACAGAAGGTTTGCTATTGACTTGGGCGGGCTTCGGATCAGGTCCTAATACGCTTTCACTGGTGCAATGTCTATTGTATTCCCTCCTCAGTCTGTCTGTCTCTAGTCTCTTTGGGGCAGCGACTGTCTTGCTGCCTAGCACGATGTGGTCCCAGGACTCCCAGGTGCTATGACAATACTACAGCTAACAGTAAGCTTGGGACGAGCTGGTGAGGACTGTTCTAGTTTACTCTAGCCTAGTGGAAGACAGCATCAGCAGGGAAGAGGGGAATGGCAAACATTTATCCCCCAAATTGCACCAAGCCGAAAGTCACGGCTTTCGGCATAAACAGGGGACTTAAAGCAGAGCTCCGCTGTAGAAGGCCCATGTGAAAACAGCAATCTTGGAAATATTTGCACTCAAAAGAGTCCAGATACTCACAGGTTCTGAGCACACAACTCACACTCATTGGGATACGTCTCATTGTCGGTGCCACATACAGGATCCAAGATTTTTGGGCAGCCTGGATGTATATAGCTGCCACAATCAGGCTGGGTGAGTAAAGGGGAGTATTAATGTACCTTACATAAGACATTGCTGAAAAGAGCTTCTTGTTGAAGGTGATGCTTTACGCTGGTGAGGAACCACAGAACTGAAAATCTAATGGTCCTGCAGGAGGACGGATGGAAGCTGTATCATACCCTCAATTTTTTCTGCACTTATCCCTTTGTTAGCAGTCCTGGCTTTCTAAGAGCTCCACCTGGAGAGTTCAGAAGCAACGTGGGTAGCTGCCACTGTGCAGGTTCATTCTAACTTTCACTCTGACAATTGGGATCTTAGCTTGGCATTTCAGATGATTAATCAACTCTTCTATACCACTTTTCATCAGAGATCTCACCGCACTTTGCAACGTGAGGTCAGCATCACTATTCTTATTTGACAGGTAGGGAAACTGAAACAGGGAGGGGGGCAAGTGACTTGCCCAAGGTCATCCAGCAGGTCAGTAACAGAGCTGCGGCTAGACCCCAGGTCTTCTGACTGCCACTCCAGTGCATTAGCCACTGGGCAATGCTGCCTCATTGCTTTTAGCAGGATTGGCTTCCCACAACATTGGGACAGAACGGTCTCACCAAAGAAGGGTATGCAGTTACTTTGCGCAGAAGGGGTCTTTACCTCTTTCCCGTTGTCAGAAGCACCATCCGGTTCGGCATTGCCTAAAACACATGGGGGAAAAAGGGAAACTCCTTAGATCAAATAGGCTGCTGGCTTCTCCCAGCCTGTTCTTTGCACAGGTCCAACAGAAGCTCTCCTGCTGCTTCCAGCCACCCCGACCCACTCCTGTGAGGAGGACCTCATTCAGCTTTCCTCTCTGCTCCCCTTCCATGCTACTGTTCTGGGCCAGCCTCTTCCCCCCTCGGCTTCCTTCCTTCTTGATCTCATTCCTGTCCCTGCTCCGCTCACCGGCCCTTTGCCAGCCAGCAGAGCCACCTCCACTCTGCTCCCCCTTTGTCCCCTGACCGAAAATCCACCGCTTTCGCAGCAGGCTCCTGACAGCGACTAGCCCCGTGACCCTGACCTTCCTGGCAGTTCGCTCCAGCTCCACCTGGTGCTGCCAGGGAACAAAAGGAGCTTTGATTGCCCAGAATCGGTTATTAGCCACAGCTGTAAAGTACAGTTTATGAGCCTGACTGTGCTCTCGCCTGCGCAGCTGTCGCTGCTGATCTCAGGAGGCTCAGTGAGAGCAGAATCAGGCCCCGTGATGACGAATGGCTAGTGGCCTCGGAAGCAGGCAAGGAGGGAGTTCCCTCCTTGCTGCTGTAAAGAGACACTGCGCAGCACTGGGTGCCAGATAGGGTGACCAGATGTCTCGATTTTGTAGGGACAGTCCTGATTTTTGGGGTCTTTTTCTCATATAGGCTTCTACTACCCCCAAGCCCCATCCCGATTTTTCACATTTGCTGTCTGGTCACCCTAGTGCCAGATTCTCTGCTGGTGTAAATCCACATTGGCTTTGTCGAAGCCACATCGATTTACACCGGCGCTGAGTTCCCAGCTGGGCTGGGGCAGAGCTGGAGTATTCTGAAATCGAGTAGAGCGGAGGGCCCCTCAGGGACCCATGCAGGGGTTCCAGTGAGCAGGCCCCGCAGAGAGCCCAGCGAGCTCGGGGAGTTGAACTGCTCTGCACGCTGTGCTGGACGGAGCACTGAGTCGGCTAGAGGCTGGGAAATGGCAGTTTGATAGGCAGGGCTGGACTTTCACCCCTGTGGCTATCTGCCTACCACAGCTCAGGGATTGCAATTCAACGCAGCATTGCCCAGCTTCACTTTCAGGCATCCCCGTGTCCCAGGCATAGACTGGCTCACATGCTCGCTGGCTGCAGGCTTCTCGCTTTAGCACTGGACACAGAGCCTGACCCTCCAGCTGTCTGCTGCCATCTCCGAGCAGGGGTCAGGGCTCTCTGCTTTTCCATGCTGAGCACTGAACAGGTCCCCGGATTTCTGGCTGGGTCCCCACCACCTGGTGCCTGCTTGCCTGGCCTTGGCAGTCTGCTTGTCGGACAGTTTAGTGGGAGCCGGAAAATGACCCTTCACACTCACCTGAGCAGCAGCAAAGCCCCACACCGAGGAGCAGGAACAGGCCAGTTGCCTTCATGGCTGTTTATTGTGGACAGAGTCAGAATCTGCCTGTCTCCAGGAGACCCTCTCTCAAGAAGCCCACACAGGGAGCTTTATATCTACCCACTTTACAGCTCTCCAGGCTCTGCCCACTTTGTGTTGTCCCCGCCCAGGCCACTACGGGACTTGGTACCAGCCCAAGGTGTGGCCACAACATTCAAACTGCTAGGAGGACCCTGAGTCACGGCTGGAGCAGTCTGGTGAGTCAGGGCAAAGAGACGTCCAAAGTTAATGTGGATACATCTCAGCTCACAGGCGGTGGGCACAGGTGCGGGACAGCCACATCTTCTTGCAGGAAGGGGGATCCTGGTCCCCCGTGCAAAGCCAGAGCAAAGGGGTTTTGTGCAAGAAACTAACTCGCAGGGGTGGGGCAGGTGGATTCCTGCCCCCTGGCCCAGCCTGGAGCCTGACTGCACCTTCTTGGGGCAGCAGCTGAGCTGGGGCTTGCAATTGGCTTATGGATGCACTTGCCTGCCAGGGGTGAGCTCCATCAGCAGAGCCTGGGGACTAGCCAGCCCGACCTCCAGGCAGATTGATGGGTGCTGCCAAGCTGTGGGAGGGTCACCTGACTGACTGAAGGGAGCCAGCAGGCCTGCAGGTAAGCTCGGCAGCAGGTCACTGGCTGCCCACAGCTACAATCACCCCTGGGCCTGCCTTGTCCTCCCAAGCCTGTTCTTGTCCTGCTCACTCCTGACTCTAGCTCTGACCCTTGACACCGGTTCCTGGAGCCCGACTCCTGCTCCAACAACTAGGCCTCATCACCCATTCATCACCACCGCATCTTGCATATAAACATGGGAAGAAAAGGGAATAGCTCAGCCCTTATGCATTAAAAACTGCATCAGAATGCAACCCAAACCCAGTATTATCCCAATATCCAGCAGAGCTGGAACCACAGTACTGAGTCTAGTGTCGGGTCGTAAGCTGTGAATGAAAGGATGCGCTAAGAACTCCACTGCATTAACCATCTATACTATAGGATCTTGATTTTACTGAGAGATGCCGGAGCCAACAAAACCATTTCTATATTGTTATTAATAATTTGTACTGAAGTAGCACTGAGAAGTCCAAGCCGCAGATCAGGATCCCACTGCACTGGGCGCAGTACAGACACAGAACAAAAAAACGGTCCCTGCCCCAAACAGCTTCCTATCAAAGTCAGACCTGGAGATCACCTTTGGGGTTTCAAACCAAGGAGCTGCTCCTGCAATGCCTCATCCCAATGGCCCCAGCTGCGCTAATCACATGTGTAAAGCGACATGCTTGTCTAAGAGTTTGGAGGATCCAGGCCCAACTAACTCTTGTAGCGGATTTAAAGACCCTTCGATGGACCATTGCTCTGGTCCCGGATGTCAGTTCTCTGTCCCATCCTCTGAGAAGAGGTGATGCCCAACCTTGATAACTGCATTGTAGGAGAAGGAATTGAAGGGACTACATTGTGTGCTCTTGGAGAGGCTGGAAGAGGAGGGGTTTTTAATGCCCTCACAGATATTACAATAGAGGCTGATAGGCAGGACAGACCCCAGCCAGGAGCCCGGAAATAGCTCGCTACAGCTCACTAAGTACATTGTTTCTGTACCCAGACACCCTCTATCTTTTCCCTTCCTGGGGACTTGATATTTGCTGCTACAGCCAATTAAGAACAAAACCTGAACATTTGTGATGAGCCCCCAAAGCAGTTCCCTATCTGAGCAATAACTATGTATGTGTCACCTGATTACTGGTAAGGAAGTAATGAAAACGAGGCCGGTAAATTCCAGGCACAAGATGGGCCAAATCCAATCCAGGTGTAAACCCACAGCGTTGGTGGAGTCATATGAGGACCGGGGCTGGCCCCTTGGGTTTATCTGCTACACGAAGACTCTGCACAAACAATGGTTTGACTGATAAGGGAAATTCCTGGAAAGCCTCCCCCTCTCGCTCACTGCACACCTGTACAGTGCCCAGAGTCAGCAAAAGTGGCTTGGGGATGAGGGCAGGGCAATAAATATGCAAAGTGCGATTTGCTTAGGAAGTTAACAAGAATGTCTCCTCCCCTTTTATCAACACCTCGCCCAGGGATCCCATCTGCTCAGGGCGGTTTCACGTAGGAGCTTAACTAGGCCCTGTCTGGTTTGGAACAGAAGGTCAAATTCTGCTTTCAGTCCCTGCAGTTAGGCATCTTCCATGAATGGAATCACTGGAAATCAAGGATCTCCCCAGCTAAGGCACCATTTCCCAAACACACTCCCCGACACCGCCCCTCCATAGCCCTCTGCCTCAGACTGCCCACCTGCAACCATCCTCAGCAACACGCCCCTCTACTTCTCAGGCGCACCCAAGTTCAGCGGCAACCTCAGATTTCTTAAACAAATGAAGAGACTTTTGCAATAGATGCAGGGATATTGAAAAGACCTCTGCAGCTTGCTGAGATATAGTGAGCTTCTGTGGATGAATGCGATTGGGAGGAGCTGGATGTGAATTACGTGAATATTTCATGTTTATGAACTGGCGTACATTTTATAATGCCCTAGTGTCAGCTGGTTGCAGGAAGATTCCTGCCAGGAGCCTCACTTCTGATACTGTTAGCAGAAAGGAAACACACAAAGAGGCACGAGCACATTGAAATCAGCTATTTGAAAATTCAAATAGTATTTGTGGAAGATTTGCTGTGATATTTGCCCAGTTCTGGTCATAGGGCAACATTTCATGTTAACAGTGGCTGCATTTCTGCCTCTTTGCACAAGGGGGCACTATACAATCACATTGAGTGAATCATATTTTTTTACAATTATTCATAGATTCACAGATTCCAAGGCCTGAAGGAACCACTGGGATCGTCTCATCTGGCCCCCTGTGTAACCCAGGCCAGAGAATGGCCCCAGTGTTATTCCCTTCGAACTAGAGGAGGTCTTGTAAAAACATTCCATAGTTGGCCTAACTGAGTGATAAGTTCTTCACGTTCAGAATGGTCTGGTGATGCCCCTTGTCTGGATTTTTAGTTTTTATACCTGGGACAGGCAGACAGACAGATCTGTATCCAGCCTGGGAAAAAACACTGAGCAGTTAAAGAGCAATTTTCCTCTCGTTGTAAACACAAACGAATCCCCCTGGAGCTGACAAGCTCCATGGAGAGAATTCCATATGGAGCAAGTCCGTTGCTGCTGTCGTCTGGAGCAGCCCCGGTGTGCAGGGCACTAGGTTGCCTCCCGCTCCTCCTCTTCCCTCCTTACAGCCTTTTTCACAGCGCCTCCAAGAGCCGCCCGGAATATCCGAATGTTACAATTCCAGAAATGCATGAATCAGAAACTAAACCGGAGCTGAGGTTATGAGTGGCCATAGCAGTCATCAGCCTTATTCTATGCACCCGCCATCTCCAGCCTCCAGCCTCCATCATCCTCAACACAAGGGCTTCGTGTGGACATCTGCATGGTGCTCGCTGTTGGATGGGGGCCACAGAGGAAGTAAGTTTCCTAGGAAGGGAGCGTGGCTTCACAGCTCTCTGGATAGTCCTACACAAACCTATTGCACTGGCTACACGTACATGTAACCACGGCAGTAATAGTTACACTGTGTATTCATGTACCTAACGACAATACAAGCCAGCCAATAAGCATTTAACTGACCTCTGTGGACATTTCTTATTTTGGCCACCACAACACATTTCTGTTATTCCAGGCAAGCAACAAAAACACATTGGGTCAAATCACCAGTCTCAATCTGGAGACTCCATCATAGGAAGTTACTGGATTTACGTCAAATTGATGACGTCGAGAAGGCTGAGGGGTTTGTTTTGTTTGTTTCCTTTGTTTCAATCTTCACTAAAAAGGTTAAGGGTGACCAGATAATTATCACAATTGCTATTAACAGCAACGGGGAAAGAGCACAAATCAGCTTAGGGAAAGATCAAGTTAAAGAATATTGAGCCAGGCTAGATGTATTCAAGTCCTCAGGGCCTGATGAAATTCACCTTAGGGTCCTCCAGGAAGTGGCTGAAGTAATCTTGGCTGTTAGTGATTTATCGCTGAGAGCTCCCGGAGGCTGGCTGAGGTACCAGAGGACTGGGGAGGAGAAAATGTGATACCTCCTTTAAAAAAAGGAACAAAGGGAACCTGGGGAACTATAGCCCAGTCAGCCTAACCGATACCTGGAAAGATACCGGAACAAATTAAACCATCGGTTTGCAAGCACCAGGAGGATAGCAGAGCAATGAGGAACAGCCAGCGCAGATTTGTCAGGAACAAGTCACGACAAACCAACCTCATTCCCTCCTTTGACAGGGCTGCTGGCCTAGTGGGCGGGGGATGCTGTCAGCATGATGTATCTTGATTTTAGTCAGTCCACATGACATGCCGTATCCTGGCCTGTGAAGTGTCCCTTTGAGCCTGGACGCAGGATTGCAAGGGACTTCACCGCTTTCTTGGCCACAATGGCCAGTCTCAGCTGGTGTCTTCTGCGGCAGGCCCCCCTGCCAGGTCATGTAACAGTTCACTCCCCTTCCAGGGCACTCAGAGTCCCAGCCGAGGTGCATGAAAGGTCCTTCCCCCTCCTGCGGCACTTCTCTTTGCTCTTGTCAGAGCTCTGATGCTCCAGGCTTTTCCCGTGGGGGGTCCAAATACCACATCCCCTGGTCTTCTGCCCCTCCTCGGCTTCTCTTCTATTCCCTTCTCCTTGTAGGCGCTGGCTCAGGGCTCCCCCGCAGGAGCATATTCTGCTCCCTGGGGGTCTGTTTCTCCTGTTGCTGGTTCTAACTCAGGCCTGTCCCTGATAGGAGCCTAATCTGCTCCCTGGGGGTGCCTCGGCCAGATGCTGTCAGTCTCTTCCCAGCGGGGGGCTCCCCTTGCTCCCCTGGGCTCCTGACTCTGTTGAAGTCCTGCTCACCCTGCTTCCCACCACAGCTGGGACCAGTCTTTCTAACTAAACCCCATTAGTGTTGCCAGCTCATCAGTGAGGATGAGGGATAGCCGGTAAGCCAGAGGCCCTCAGAGGGCCAGCCAGCCAGCCAGTGACACATGCTCATCAGCAAACTGGGGAGATGTGCTATAGTGTGGGTGCACAACTGGTTGAAAGACCGAACTAAAGAGGAGTTTGCTGTCCAACTGGATGGGTGTAGCTAGTGGGGTCATGCAGGGGGCTGTCCTGGGTACAGTACTATGCACCATTTTCATTAATGACTTGGATAGTGGAGTGAAGAGGATGCCTATGACATTTGCAGATGACACCAAGCTGGGAGGGGTTGCAAGCACTTTGGAGGACAGGAGTAGAATTCAAAATGCCCTTTGCAAATTGGAGATATGGTCTGAAATAATAAGATGAAATTCAATCAAGACAAGTGCAAAGTATTTCAAGTAGGAAGGAAAAATCAAACACACAACTAGAAAATGGAGAATAACTGGCTAGGTGCCAGTACTGCTAGAAAGGATCTGGGGGTTATAGCAGAACACATAGTGAACGTGAGTCATCAGTGTGATGCAGTTGTGAAAAAGGCTAATATCATTCCAGGGTGTATTAACAGGAATGTGGTATGTAAGACAGGGTAGGTAACTGTCCCGCTCTACTCAGCACTGGTGAGGCCTGAGCTGGAGTCCTGTGTCCAGCTGTAGGCACCCAGCTTTAGGAAAGATATGGACAAATTGGAGGACAGCAACAAAAATGATAAAAGGTTTAGAAAACCTGATCTATGAGGAAAGGTTCAAAAGGTTAAAAAAAGAGGTATGATTAATCTTGAGTAAAGAAGACTGAAGTGAAGAGACCCAGGAACAGTCTTCAAATTTGTTTAGGGCTGTTCTAAAGAGCTCAGTGATCAATGTTCTCCAAGTCACTGAAGGCAGAACAAGAAGCAATGGGCTTAATGTGAGGCAAGGGAGATTGAGGTTAGATAGTTGGAAAAACTTTCTAACTCGAAGGGGAGTTAAGTTCTGGAAGAGGCTTCCAAGGGAGTTTGTGGGCTCCTTGTCATAGGAGGTTTTTAAGTACAGGCTTTGCAAATACCTGTCAGGGATGATCTAGGCTGACCTGGTCCTGCCTCAGCGCAGGGGGCTGGACCTGATCACCTCTTGAGGGCTCTTCCAGCCCTACATTTCTATGATTCTATGGCCCTTTTGCAATGGAGAGCAGATATGCCCCACTGGGCTTTATAAGGGTTAATTAATGTTTCTGAAGCACTTTGATATCTCAGCCAGAAATCACTAGAGAAGAGCAGATGCCAAAATCAATTAGAGAAAGTGTTTATATTACAGGAGCTTGAGCCAAAATAGAAACAGTCAACTGTAGCAATATTGTTCTCAAAGGAAGATTCCACTCCAAACGCTATTGTTAATTTAACCTTGGACACACAGTTCTTTAAGGTAATGAGTATTTAAGTATTAACATAGAGTGTTTATCATGCAAATGAAATGAGACTCCAACAGAACAATGTAAACCCCGGATATTTACAGTCAGTGCAAACTAATTGGCTATGAACAAGGATTCATTTCTGAGGCAGTGTCTCTGGAGATGCCAGGTACTTCAAATACAATTAGGCCTGAATTAGAAGGGGAATTATGAGTGATCCTTGTTTTTGATACGAAAAACTGAACTGGAACTAGCGGTGCTGGGGCTCCCGCACCCCCTGGCTTGAAGTGGTTCCCATTATATGCAGGGTTTACAGTTTGGTTCAATGGCTGTCAGCACCCCCACTGTACAAATTGTTCCAGCCCCCCCGCTGAACATATGAGCTGCAAGTGTCCATTTATTTTATGGTTGTAATTGATACAGTGGCAGTTATTGCAAAAGCCTCTGGTTTGAAGTGCAGTCGGCCAAATTCTCTGCTGATGTAAACTGGTGCAGCTCTATTAAATGGAACTGAATTCAGTGGAGCCACACCAATGGACACTGGCGGAGAACTTCATTCAGTATACGTAGCCTGGGGTGTCGACAAGTATGATCCTAGTCAGAATCCCTGTCCCAAGCCACAGCTCAGCACATTACACACAACCACCTCCATCGTCTGGTGCCTGGGGCCCTGTAGGCAAACAGACTTGCGCTGTAATGGACTGTGGTGAGCTGCTGGGGCAAGGACCTGCCCCTGAGGACTCTCTGTTCTCCAGCCCCCCAGAGTTCCTACCTAGCCTGGCTAGCAAGAGCATCCTAGCTGTGAAAGCAAACAGGGAGAGGAGAATGCCTTTGATGTCAGTGGGAGTCGAGGATGCTCAGCAGCTTGAAAGCTTGGGACTTGAGGTATCCAGGGTGTTATAGTCACTCTGAGCATTCTGAGAGGCAGTGGTAACATGCTCCATCAGACTAGCACTGTGCATTAAGCAGGTAGCCGCAGTGTGCACTTGTGGAAGGGTCTGAGTGGTCTTCAAGCGTAGGTTCAAATAGCGCTCCATGAAGTAATCCAGTCTGGGGCTCACAAAGGCCCAGAGGTCTGTGGCAAGGTCCAGATCAGAGAAGAACGGCCACAAACCTCTGGCCAAATGAAGAAGAAGAAATCTGCTTCTGGCTGTCCCTGGGAAGCCACGTGGAACTGGAATTATGCTGCATGAGGCAGGCCAGTTTGCAAAATGGGGAGGAAAGTGTTCATCCCACAGCATGTGTCCGCCTGCTGGGTGCTGAAACACTCCATTGGCTAGCGAGCATGAAGAATGATGTTGATGCAGCTGGGTAGAAATGCCTGTCCAGTTCCTTCTATGCCCAAATGCCCCCCACAAGGAATTTGAATGATAACAGTCAGGGAGTGAAATTCATCCTGTGCAGAAAGCCTGCACAAGCTCCATTCACCACTTAAGTCCTGATGAAGCATTAGTTTGCAGGGTTAAGGGTAAGCTAAGCTATCAGGCTTATTAGCTCAAAGCCAGTAGCAGACTCAAACTTCTGGACATTGTCTAACCTCTAGCAGGGGACAAGGAATCACACTGCATTAGCGTGGGTGACACGTAGGCCATCTGCTGGCCTATGCCCAGGAGTCGATTTAACCCATGTTCAGTCGGGTCCAGTTATGCCACCCTTATCCTCTGCAAGCTGCATCACTGAAATCTCTGGGCCAAATCCCAAGCTAGTGTAAATTGGCACAATGCCTTTGATGTCAGTGGAGCTATGCCAATTGACATCAGCTGAGGATCTGGCCAAAGGACTTTTCTGTTTTGCTGTCCGTGGGAAATCTGTCATTTGACTGCTTCGCATTCGGATGCCTGTCGCTTTTCATGCAGAGTGTCTGGCATGTGGGTAGCTCACTGCCATATTAGCCTGGCATCTGTAAAAAGTGGGTGTCTCTGCTCCCATGCAGTCCTGTCCAGGTAAGAGCACAGAGCATTCATTGTATAGGGTCGTCCCACCAGCAGATGCCATAGGAAATCCGTATTCCATAGGAAAGGCTGTATTGCTGGCGCTCAATTTCAGCCGTTGCTGCTCTTCGTGTACTCAGCAGATGAGAGGTGTTTGGCCCCAGCCTTCTCCATCAGCTGCTTTGGATTCAGTTGTTTTATCTCAACCACATTTACTCTAAAGACAAAAACACAAAACAATGAACAAAGGGCGTGTGGCTGGAGTGGGAGTTTATCATAGGAGCTGGCACCATTCCCCAGAGGGGACGGATCAGAGAAGGGAAGATGTTTCCTCGTCTCATCCAAGTGCTAAAGACAGTGAAAGGGGGATTCTGGCTGCACCTGCTGGAACTTCAGGGAATCTCTACCCGGCTGGAGCAAACACTGAGAAACACCGGGGAACAAAACCCTGAATGCAGCGAGCACCAAGAGGGACCCTCACAGACCCTGCCTGGGGCTCTCATGAAAGATGATTCCCCTTTGCACCAGGAACCAGGCAGAGCATGGCAGTTAGGGCTTCACTATGCACATTCTGCGACTCCACTGCTCCCTAGACAAAGACATCCACTCAAGGATGCATTCCCATACACAGGTACAAACAAGTTACACATCACTCCTGACGTATCAAGGTACAACCCCTCTGCGTGTTGGGGTGCTGCCTCTCACCTGGTACAGGCTGGTTCTAACAAACAGGTCTATCCACCATATTAGCCTTTTGACCCTGTCTGTAGGATAGTTCGGCCTGTTCCTCATTATCTCTGTGGAAGGTGTCGTACCAGACTGTTCTGATGCCATCCGGGCCCGTGTTTATCCTTTTAGTGCTTGAGATCCTTTAGCTATGTGTATACATCCAATTAGCAGCCTTCTTCTTGCCAGCTCCTGTGAGCAGGGCCTGCCTGTGGCTCACGGCTTCACTTCGCTTTACGTTAGCCAAGTCTTGACCATAACTTCAGTTCAGGCCTCAGGCCTCATACCAGGCTTCTGATACAAAGGGTCTATGTTTCAGGGCCTCATCTTACTATAGTCTACACATTAACATTAAATAGGGTTAAGCAGGGTCTGGGGCTTGGTTTACAGACAATTCAGCTTGTTAGCACAATCGCAAACACACTACTAGATATTTTAAGCTTTTTATTAAAGATACCAAAAAGGAAAAGCAGTTAAAGTATTTAAGGTGGTGGTTGGGATGGAGCCGGAGTTGCTGTGGGGGCGTGTCCTCCGCGTCTAGGGTGACCAGATGTCCTGATTTTATAGGGACAGTCCTGATTTTTGGGTCTTTTTCTTATATAGGCTCCTATTACCCCCCCAGTCCCTGTCCCGATTTTTCATATTTGCTGTCTGGTCACCCTATCTGCGCCCCTCGCTCTCTGGCCTGTTCTGAACAGGACTCTGCTCAGGATCAGGATCATGAAGGCCTTGTACTTTCCTCACAAAATTTCTCTTTTCAAGAACCCCAAAAGGGAGTGGGGGGTGAAACAGCCCATCCTCTCATTATTTTGTTTACCATTTAGGCCTAGTATCCAACATACCAGTTATGGGTTATTTTATTTTGGCTCTGCATGTCTTGTTTTTAATTTCAACAGAGTCCTTGAATCATATCATCTTGGCCTTTTTGCTCTCACTAATTCACTTTTTCTGTCTCCCTTTAGGACCTTTTCCCATCAACATTTGTTATTTTAGATTATTTTAACATCTTATGATCTTTTACTTTTAATAATTGAGCCCACAGTCTGGGTAAATTTATAGGCCCAAGAATCACAATTGTACTTAGTTATATTTTAAGGTTTGCAAATTCTTTATGCCAAACTTGGCATTTACAAATCTGACTTGACTAAGTATGAGAAGAATTATAGTTAAACCTTTTAGATGATAACACAGCTTAAGAACGAACCATTTACTTTATTTGTTGCTAAACCAAAACTTACTGCTGCTGTGATATGTTCTGATGTTTAGGAACAAACTAACTCTTACTACGTCTAGCGATGTGCTCGGGATGGTTAAAGAAGGAAAAATCTCCCCCCCCCTCCTTCTCCCAAGCGTACACAGTTAAGGCTGTAGGCGGTGCAGCTGTAGCCGTGTCCATCCCAGGATATTAAGGTGGGTGAGGTAACATCTTTTATTGGACCAATTTCTGTTGGTGAGAGAGACAAGCTTTCGAGCCACACAGAGCTCTTCTGTGGGTCCGGGAAAGGAACTCCCAGCAGCATCCCTAGCAAAATGCAAGATGTTTAGCAGAAAGCAGTTGGCTGTACATTTACACAAGCCATGACCATTGTATGCGTAAGTGATTAAGCTTGTTTTGTATTGGAGAGTAGCCTGAGCCTGTGGATGATCTTACCCAGGTGTGTTGCCTCTTTTGAAAAGAAGCAACAACATAATGTTCTTGGGACCACTTTTTGCATTCATTAGCCATTTGCAAGAGCAAAGGTGGGAAAAATTTGCAGGCAGTTTTAGTCTGTAACGGACCTTGCTCACCTGCACATTTGTGAGGACATCATGCCATTGTTGTAACTTAGGCATCATGGGAATCCAACCTGCAACACTAGCGTTTCATGCTGCTCATGTGGCACAGAACAACAACCAAAATCCCTGGAATCATAAAGATCTTGGTGTTGCAACAGCCCTTGGTTGTTGATTTGAAATTGAATCACAGCCAATGCAAATAGTAACCCTGAATTAAGGCAGCATTTTATTAACAGAGCATTACTTGATGCTTCAAAAAGTCCTGCTTTAAGCAACTGAACTTCAACAACTCTCCATGGTATCAAAGCTGACAATACCTGTCCCAGGTGGTTTTGGGGATTCAGCTGGAGTCTAGGGGTGGTGAATATCATCGGGTCCGCCTCTCTTTGGCCCATTCTGGTCAAGGCACCTCTCAGGATCAGGTGTGCAAGACATGGGTGCCAGGAAATGTAAGGGGTGGCAGCCATGACAGCGAAGCTCACTCCAGTAGCCTCTGCCTGTTCTTTCCATCTGTTCGTCTTTTTTGTTCTTTCCTATTTTCCCCACAAAAGATCTTTTAAAGGATCCCAAAAGAGAGTGATGGGTGAAATAGCTCATCCTCTTGTTACTTTGTTGAGCAAATTAAACTAAAAATCCAACTTAACCAATTACGGTCATAATTTCTGGCTCTATATCTTCTGTATTAAACAAGCATAATTTCACCACAGACTTTGAATCTATCAACTCGACCATTTGTTTCGACAAATTCCTTATTCTGTCTCCCTTTTGTACATTTTTCCCATCTGCTTTGGTGATTATAGGTTATTGTAACACTTATGTATTTTACATACATTTTCGAGTGGGGCTCACAATTTGGGTGCATTTGTAGGCTCAATTGTCAAACAGGTCTCCTCAGGAATTCCTTCCTCTTAGCAACCAGGACTGAACAAGCTATTTTGATGCATGGCAGATTTTGCCCATTTGTGACACCAAAAACGCAATTCTGAGTACCAACATGCGGATCTAACTTTTTGACAAACATGCGCTGTAAGAGGACTGCGGAAGATTTTGTCACGGTGGTTTAGCTAAGGCTGTCGTCTTCTCAAGGGACAGGTTACTAAAGGTTAATGTGTTCTAGCATATGTTGTTTGTAGCGGTTGGAACCGCTTCAAGCCTGGGAAGCCCGGCGGTTTGGAAAAGCCTGGCCCTTTGCCATAAGAGATAGCCCAGTTGTGGAAAGCTCCCACATGCCTATGTATGAGCTGTTTTTACATGCTATTAGCATAAGGTTATATTTATTAGAATTTGTTTTGCTGCCTTTGGACTCGCTCCCCGCTTTGAGTTAGCAACGTGCAGAGTCCCCGTTGCGGTGTGTTTTCTTTACCTTATTAAAAGCCATATCATCACTGTGTGTGTGTTTGTGTGACTCGTTCCCTGCAGAGCACTAGGCACGTAACATGCCAGTGTGTGCAGAAAGTGAGCTCTCATGCAGTACGTCTTCCTAACTGCACAGGACACACTCAGAGTACCTGGCAGTATTAAGAACAAGACTGACACGGGAAGTCCATTTTCTTTCCATTTTAATAACACATCTAGATTTCAAAGTATTATTGGTTCCCCCCAGGGAAGTGAAGGAGATTTGTGAGGCAGCAGAGAGGAGTTTTTGTTTGCCACAAACGTAATCTGAAACCCTACTGCATTAAATGAAAATGTTTCTGACGACTTGTGTACAGCCAAAGGCATAACGCTCTTCTCCCCAGATCACATCTTCCTGTAACACGGTTCCAGCCGTTTAGAAAAGAACTTGCAGGTATCACTAATTAGGGTTTCATATCCCGTGCAAAGCAGTACAAGGGGGGTATTTGATTTTAACCTACCTGTATATGTTGTGCAAACGTGTCAGAGGGAATTGCCACAGGGAGTCTGGGAGGAGGCACAGGCAGGTCCCCCAGGATATATACAGGCGCGTTCACGTACGCCGCTCTACAGGAGAATTAAGTTCGTCCATGTTTCCGACGTGACTCTGAACAGACAGCCATCTCACCATAGAAGCTGAACAGTCGTCTTCCACGGTCACCCTGCGCTTTGCTGGCTAACTCAGGTAAGTGAGCTCTGGCTGCCAGAACACTGTGCGTTTCTGAACCTCTGCAACCGATGATGCCTGGTTGAAAAACTGTAATTCTTCCTGCTAGGAAAAAATTCACTCAGTGCTGATCCCCCATCCTTTGATATGACTGGAAAGACTCCTGAACCCATGGGATCTGCGAATCAGTCCCTCAGTCAGAATCTGTACAATAAATAAGTATGTTAATTGTAAAGCAGCATTTTAAGAATAACTATGTAAATGTTTCAGAATAGTCAGTGATCTTGAACAGAGCAGCCTGTGTTAATCTCTGCGGCGCTTCCAACCTTTGGTAATGCAGCAGTCGATCAGAGCTTGCTCTTGGTCTGACGGTTTTTTTTTAAAACATGGATAAGGGAGTTAAATACCCACTACCCAAATGCCATTCAGGAGTTCAGCTCCTCTGAACATATCTATAAGTTTCGACAAGAAAATCGATCTTCTCACGCAGCGTACGTTAAATAAAATACTGTGTAAATCTGCTGCAGTCTGTGTCTCTGGGAGCAGCTTGGACCTTCTGTCATGATAAATGTCAACAGATCTACAGCCTGGCTTCTTCTTGAGTCATCATTTCATATGTGAATAGATCAGGGCCCAATTCTGCTCACATGTTTAGTGGGGTACTCCAGATTTACACAGGCGTTAGTAAGAGCCGGATCTGGTGCATTATGTTTAAAGTGATGGAAAAACCATCCATCATTCACTCACGGTTTACACTGAGCTAGGTAAGTGGAAATCATTTGATTTTGCAGAATAGTTTACCTGTCAAGGTTTGCGAAAATGAATACTTGGCAAAAGATTTTAATTAGCAGTTTGTGTCTAGACGACAAAGTTATAAAATTCTTACTGAAAGTCGTAATGTTAGGAAAAGATCACTTTAAAATGGAAATCACTTAAACTTTAATTTTTTGTTTCTTTCTGAAAACATTTTAGAATTTTAAATGACAGTGTGGCTGGGGTGTGGAGTGATCTGCTTGGTGAACGGGCCGTGATGGTCCAATGTATCCTTACCCTGAGGGAAAGGTCCATGGCCTGGGAGCAGATTGCTGCTTTCATTCATGTTAGTCAATAAGATTCTGTTTTATAACTTTGACCATTGCCCATGTAATGCTCTGTCCCCTCCTAACACTGAGAAACACCCGAACGCTTTAGCAACAAGGACATTCAAAACATTCGTTCCTTCTCTGTTGAGTTTGTTTTGACGATTTTGTCTTGCAGCTTCTGCTCTGCTCGCTGGTTGACACATACTATGTGTTCAAATGTGGTCAGACTCTGGTTTCATTCCATCGAAGTCTCCTCAAGGAACTGATTGTAGGGCTTTACAGGGCTAATTGTGAATGAGCTCTAAGTCCTGAAACGGTATCTGCCCTTAACCTAGGGTGCAGGTAAATCCACCTTCTTTTTCTCCCTATCTAACATTAAGTTCAATATATCAACTTCCTACTAACCTGGATTTTCTATTAATTATTATTGTTAAATGGAAATGCTACAGGGAAAAAAAACTAATCTAATACCAGTTTGAATATAAAGGAGTGAAGCGGCTGAAAGTTAGGAAGCATCAAAGAAAACACCAACTCAGAAGGTTTTTCCAATAGCCGGGTGTTCCATGTTTAAGCACGCACCATGGTATTTGAAAAGAATACACAGACTCTATGCGTATTACTCCTATGGTGAGGAGATTACCAGGTGTTTGAGTCTGAATTTATACCCAGGCATGGATTTCAGCCCACTAATATGTTGCATGTGATGTTTCTTGGCCTGTATTGAAAGAAAAGATATATAAATTCTAGATGATATTTTCCTTCTTAATAGCTTACCCTATTGATTTTCTTTTTTGCTACCAAATGAGAATTAGACCAATTGGCCTTTCCTATCTGAACACTCTTAATCCCTATGTATCTTCTCTGTATATATGGCATCTCCAGTTCAGGCAGAGAGTCACTGACAGCGGCTCCAGGAAGAAGCCAGGTAGAGGAGCTAGGAGAGACCCTCACATTGCTGAGCTCCGACAAGGGTTTTCTTCAGTACCTTTCAGCAACAAATTTCAATGAACAAAAACTGCTGTCAATTTCTGCCGTTTTCCTAGCTGTCATGGCGGGACAGGTCCAAACCTCTCCTGAGCTCAGAGCCCATCATGCATTACTCCCTGCCTAGCCCACAGACTCGCTCCCCATTCACATTTTCCTGTGTAATGTGCAGCGGAGGGGAAAACATTAGAAACTGGGGCAATCCACACAACAACTGAGCGCAGAGAAGCAACGTGCCACCAATCCCATGGCCCCTGTATCAGGGCACTGCTTCTCCCCAGCCTGCACAGGACACGCTGCCATGCCCACAGTGTCTCTTGGGTATTTGATTGTCCCACACGTAACAAAACCAAAGAAGAACAGCTCCTCAGCCCCCCTGAGGTGACTGTCACCAGGGGATTTCCCCCCTGTATCTTTCAGACTCTCACCTCTCAGTCCCCTGGGGACTCTGGCAGTCCTGCTGCCTGCAGCCTCCTAACTCTGACTGACCAGGTCTCCCTGGCTTCTTATAAAGCCCTAATTGGGGTCCTCTGATGCAGCACAGTGCCCCTGGCCCTGTTCCCTCTTAAAGGGCCTGCGTTCAGTCTGCGATAGCCCATGGCCCAGGATCCTGACAGGCACTGAATTCAAGCTCCTGGGACAGGACAAACTCTCTTCTTATCTCCCACCCATTGTGCCTTATTCCTGGCCTAGCCGCGGACTCAAACCCTTAACTGCACGTTCCTGGGTAATGTACAACTGAGGTGGAAATGTCACAAACTGGTGAGCTCCAGAGCACAAGAGAGCCCAGAGAAGCAGGGTGCAGCCAGTGCAAGTGGCCCTGCTGCCACAATATGGCAGCCGTTTACTGCAGCTCTAAGTTGTGTCTTTACTTGTCTTGTGCATGTAACCCCTGGCCAGGAGCTCAGCTCTGCAGTCACTGCTCTTGCTTTGTCTTTTAGTGTATTCTGGTTTAGCACCCACCCTGGGGTAAGGATCCTGCAGAAAGCCAGGCGAGGATCTCGGGATGGATGAATACCGGACGCTCCCCTCTTCTTCCTCTCTGATTTCAGCTTTTCTCCTATCTCTGCATGTAGCCCGAGCTCCTGGTGCTCTCACCCCCTCCAGTGAGGGCTCAGAATCGCTCCAATCATTTGTTTCAATAAACTAACTGCAATGCACTTCCTGTTTTCGTCTCCTTTGCTCAGAGTAGCACAGAGCATGCGGCTGGTTTGGGTCAGAGGTGTATTATAGGGAACAGCTGGAGTTTTTGCCATTGTTGTGAGTTCCTGCATTCCCGGTGTTAGGTGGGTATAAAATGCCCAGTGATCTCACTGTGAAGTGGCTAGTATGGGTGTAACATTAATTCCTCCAACCCCATTCCCCACCGAAAACTGACTCAGGCTGGCTCCCTGATGGAAATATAGTGCATCTCAATAGTTAACCCTTTAGCTACTGGACTACAACATAAGTGTGTTGGTGTATGTTACAGGACTTAGGGTGATGGAGTGAGATTTTCTGTCCACAGTTTCCACCCAGAAAGAAATCTCTCTCACCCTGATATTCCAAACCACCCAGGATGGCTTCCCTGCTGTATTGTACCCCGAGGGACTGATTGATTCTCCCTCTTGGCTCCCTTTCCCGTCACCCAGAAAGTCTCAGGATTATCATGATCCAGCAGATAACGCTCTTTAGTACAGAGAAATCAGTAACATTTCTGGTATCAGCGCATCTCAGCAAGGTCTTGACCACGAAATGGAAAGGGGAACACACATTACAAATCACACCTACTGGGAACCCCCTCACATGGGAGTCGGATCACACAAACCACGCTGGTTTAACGTACCTAGTTGTAGATGCCACCTTGCACTCAGCTAGCAAATCACTCACTCATGTCTCGTCTTCCTGCAAATGCAGCCCTCAAGCCCCTCCCGATGCATGTCATCACATTCGTCATGCGAGAAATGAGATCCACGTGTGTTTGTCAGGTACAGAAAAGATTCACTTAGAGACAGGAAGAAAGAGCCTGGCAAACATTCATACATCTCAGCTGAGATCCGTAGAAATGCTGAGCTAGTAATCTCCTTGGAGATTTCAAAGCTGCCTATAAAATGGGAATGTCTCCTGGGTGTGCTGGCTGCAAGGCTATTACAAGTGTTAGGGGTGGTGCTTCTTTCCCCATCTCTCTGTCACCCCTCGATGCTTCCACACAGGATGAGTGGGGCTAGTTACTGTAGCAGAGGCCCCAAGAGAGGAGATGGACAAACTTCCATTCTGCTGCCTTGGAGAAGAAGGGAGAGCATCATGTGCTCACCTTGAAACCCTCGTCCTCTGGGGCTGGGACCAGCACTGACTGGGATTGAACCTCCCCACGTCCCTGAGGTTATCGCAGATTAGAAGGCAAAAAAACCCCACACTTGCAATGACATGTTTTCCGAGCTCATGCAGTCCTTCCGCACTGATTGGGCACAGCTGAATGCATGTTTCAATGCCAACATAGCTCAGCCCTCGTCCCCAGCAGGCCCTCTCTGCAATAGGAACAGGCTGAGGAGTTTCAGAAGCAGATACAGGAACTGAAGGGGATGACATGCAGTCAGAAGCAGCAAATTTTTTGAAGTGGGACGAAATGGGGGGAGGGTTGGAGGGCATGGGTAGTATTTGGATTTAAGGGAGAGTTAAACCTCCTGTGTCACCCTTCACGCTCAACTCTCTAGAGCTCCTTTGTGCCACACAATTGACTGCATTGTCGATTTCCCACTTGCTTCCAAGAGCATAGCAGTAGGAGGGGCAGTAGGATAACTGGCACTCTTACTGCGCTGGAGATAGCATGAGCAGAAGGGGATAGTTCTGGTGTTATTCCTGTATTCGGGACCAGTGAAGGGAAGGGGAGCCAGATCCTATCCATGCCTGGTGAGGCAGCCACAGCAGGACATCTAGATGCTTATAGGTAATGCGGGGGATGATCTGATGATTGGTAACATGTGGGTCCATAATGTAAAGAAATGTAAGAGAAAAGTCCTGGACATTTTGGCTGCCATGTAAGAGATAAAAAGTCCAGGAGTACATGGGTAGATTCTGAATGTTTTCCAAGTCACATGCAGGGCCAGTAAAACAGGCAGAACTGCAGGGTCTCAATGTGTGGATAGCATGGTGTAGGGATGAAGGATGTAGATTTATTAAAACTGGGGAACATTATGGGGAAGGAGTGGCTATCAGGAGGCTCCCTCAACCAAGAGACAACGCAGACGCTGTCATATACAGTTAAAAGAAGTGCTGGGAGAGCACCGAAAGTGCAGAGGAGTAGTTTGAGTGGAGAATGTCTTAGGATGAATTTATTAAAGGGGAACACTATGTCTAATAAAAGGATATGAAGAAGTTGGTAAAGTATAGGTAGGAGGCAATGAGGGACAGTCAATGTAATACGAATCCCATTTAATATATAACACTGAAGGCTAAGCAACTGAAACTGACAAATGTAACAAAGATGCTTATAACATAAATGCTAGAAATCTTATACATGGGTGAATAGGTGCATGACATTGAAAGAGAATATTGATAGTATAGGCATCACTGGAAACCTAGTGATAAAGGATAATCAATGAACATGGCAATAAGATATAAAATAGATAGAATGACAACAGAGTAGGTTGCACTGGTGGGACGAGTGGAATTATATTAAAGAAAGAGAAGAATAAATAGGCAAAATTTAAGTGGATCACAAACTATACAAGTATTCCTTATGGACAGAAATTCCATGCTTGAATAAAGGTATAGCAGTAGGAAAATACCTGAGGCCAAGAGCTGTCCTGAAGTAGAGTCACAGAGATGTGAAGGCAAGGAGGACTAGAGAAAGGTTACAAAAGACAACAATAACATCAATAAGTGAAATTTGAAGTGAGTTTGCAGACATAGAGAGTAGTACAATTCAACTGAAATGACCGTGGATTATAATTGCTAATTTGGATCATAGATATGGGAGCATACTATAAGGAGGATTCATAGAGAGACATATTCATATTTCTAGATAGTAGTATAGAGCTAACTGAGACTGCATCATAGGGCCACGCTTTTACCATTGTGGCTCGGATTTGGAAAATACTTAGTGGCTGGGGGGAGGTGGTGGGTGGATTCTTGGGTGTTTGCTCATGTGCAACTGAAGGAACAACTCCCTCTACGCACCTCCCTGGCCCGTCGAGAAAATGGCTGCGAGGGAGAAGAAAGCATATAGGAGCAGGACGCGGACTCAACATTGGCTGCCCTGAGAACACCCATGGAACAGAGGCGGGCCTCAAATTGGCCGAGCGCTTAGACGCGGGCCCCGGGAATACTCTTAGGCAGAATGGGGGGTCTAAGAAGCCAGAGCTCTGTATGGAGAGACTATCAGACCACGACCGCTGACTTGGCATTCTTCTGTGAGGCAGCTAGACTACAGTTCTGACTCACTGGAGGAAAGGTAGGCCAGGATCCGGCATTTTCTGATGTAAGTTCCCAAAGGCAGAGCAGCACGAGGATGATTCAAGGAGATTTGAGCGTAACCCCAATAACATAATGAAAAGACGTGCGACCGCCAATAGGAGTTATAGATGTAGGCGAATATCTGTTATAGTATCTTTACTTTGGTTCCTTGAGCGAGCGGGATAATATATAGCATCGAGTTACGATGCATGTTATTCTCTATCACGCTACAGCAGGAGCAGCTTTGGTTAGACATACATGCTATACATTTGTAGACAAGGTACAGAAGTTAAATGCACTTTGAGCAATGAGGCATATCTTAATATTGAGCTCTCTATACACTCAGTGCTCGATCTAGACTGCTAGTAGCTGTAGCTCGAGTGCAGACACAGAGGATCAGCGATGCCTGAGGGCGCGGGGAGGACGCACACATCGGCACGCCATAAATAGCGTCATGTGAGGAGAGCGATCGTTATTTAAGATTTGAGAACCCAGCATCCTCAGTGTGGATGAATAAAGGTGCATAAGTCTGGTAGTTTAAAATGTGAAAGCTAGATAACGGAAACAGACCAGAGCCAGGCACACGCTCTTCATGGCTATCAATCCGAGATAGGCCTCATGAGGAGATATTACATATTGTGATGGAGCACGTGATCTGTATTGTTCATTAGTGACATGAGATCACGAGATGGGGGACTCTTAACGTCAACAGAAGCAGGAAGTGGCATTGAGGCGTAACACTAGAGGGTAGCTCGATGGATGTATCAGTGAGTCGTGGTATAGTCAGAGACGACAGTGAGTTGGGGCGTTACAGCATGTCTTAACCACACGAACTGTGTGACTAACAGTGTCGAGCGGCGTGCATGTACCCTCTGTGTGCTGCCCGCTCTGCACAGATCGCTGAACACAGCAGACCCAAGACCCAATGACCAGACTCTGATAATGTAAATGGCAACCTAGCCAGGTTATTGGTTCAAATGAAGCCAGTACTAGTTCCTGTAGACTTACAGGACATCCTAACCAATATTGTGCACCCGAGAATGGACCAACTCAGTCAGTGGCGGGACTCTGCCACTGCTCCCTAGGCTAGACAAAGACATCCACTCAGGGATGCATTTCTATAAACAGGTACAAACAAGTTACACATCACTCCTGAGGATCAAGGTACAACCCCTCTGCATGTTGGCGTACTGTGCTGCCTCTCACCTGGTATCACAGGTGCAGAGTGGCTAGGTACTTGGCGGTTCTATGACGTGTAGCACTATGGCAGGATGTGATGCCTGATCTGGGATTTTTCTTCGACTCGAAGTATTTCACTATTTTGACTACTGTTAGACCGGAATGTAAGGGTCATAGTTAGGCCTTCCTCATGTATGTACTTGGAGAGCATGGGAGTTATTGATTTGAGTGGATGTCGCGATACCAGTAGCGTAGATTTAATAGCCTGTTATGTGTAGAGTACAATTACGCACATCACGGCACAGCTATACTCAGTCACACACAGGCTCGTTTGACTCATGTCGGTTGATTTTGATTCTACTTAGCGAAGTGAGTCGTATAAGAGACTCTGCAGTAATTTGAGTGAGAGCCATTTTCACTGATCACATACCATTACTCGAAGCCAGACGCAGTCCTTAATCAGCCGCAGCGTGTTTCACTGTTGCACGCCTTGGTTGCATGTGCACGTCAGCCGGCCTTTTTCACCGTGCTTTCACCCGTGAGACTTGTTGTGCCGCTTCACGGAGCCTTCGCTATGCTATGAGTACTCTAGGCATCACGTGACTCTGGATGACCATATTGTAGCTAGCTGCTCGATCCCACCTACGCGCGCGACGTATACCTGCGATCAGCTCGTCTGTAGCAGCCGCGCAGGTGCTATCACACAGAGGGCCTCAAGTAGTGTGCGAGGTGGGTCGTCTCTTCTTATACTACGGTCTAGAACTCTATACACATGAAGTCCAAATGTATTCAGGTGCTATTTGCATAGCGACGTATCGTACGGCGCTGGCATTATTGTACACAGGAACTATACACGTTGTCGAGGCGCGCTTTAATCAGCATAGCAGTAACACACAGAGTTCACCGTGTACGGAACACACAACACTGGAGAATATCCCTGGACATGGAATCAGGCAGATATATCAAGAAAACAATACTGAAACCAACACCATAGAGGAAGTGTGATTTACAAGCTACTATCATCTTCAACGAATACCACAGAAACGAGACATACAGACTGTAGTAAACATGGTGAAGAGGGACCATGCGCAGCACGGCATGTTGACAGCTCGTGCCAGACTATAATTTGTATACATATCTGACCAGCGGGCGCGATCTAGGTACCAGATGTCCTGATTTTATATAGAGCGAGCCTGGTCCTATCTTTCTATGGGATCTTTTCTTATATAGGGACTTCCTGCCGTATACCGCCACACCAGAAACTGTACACCCCAGTCCTGTCACTGTATTCTACATAATGGTGGATGCAACTAATCATAGCATAGTTCTACATCATCGCTACACCTTCGATCTCATAGCGCGATTTCTTGCACAGAGAGAGAACGTAACTCGCACTGATCGAGGCGAATCATACACTATGACAGCTATACCAGGTATACTAAGTATCCTACATCATTTTCTCGGATCGCGACAGTTGGATATCTACGACAGACAGTGACTCAAATACAACAGCATTTGGAGATGGTGTGAGAATGAGCCCATCCTAACTCTCACTCTATCATTATTTTGTTTACCATTGTAGAGACAGAGTAATCACACATACCAAGATATACATGAGGTTAGATTCTATATAAATTTTGGATCTGCTGCTTGTTTTCAATTTCAACAGAGTCTGAAATCTCATCATTGGCGACGTGTTTAGGTCATCACGTCATGCATAATCTCTACTCTATCATGATATGTGATGTCTATCACATCTATACGAGGGAGCGGTTTGTTGCCATATACCATTAGTATATTTAGATTCTTATTATACACTCTATATGATCTTTTACGTATTTAATAGATTTAAGACAGACTGCAAGTACTGAGCATGATACTGACACCATATAATAAATAAAGCAAGAATCAAGACTAACAACAACAGTTTACCCAGGATAAGATATCATCATCTTTCCACAACTCAGAACATTCTACAAACTTACATCCCCACAAACCCACCTCCAGCAGGTCTGAGCGCCACATTTCAGGAAAGATGTGGACAAATTGGAGAAATCCGAAGGGCACAATGTTGAAGGTCTAGAAACTACCTATGAGGCAAGATTGAAAAAATTGAGTTTGTTTAATCTCGGAAAAGAAGACTGAGAGGGCACATTAACAGTTTTCAAGTACATGAAAAGTTGTTACAAGGAGGAGGGAGAAGAATTGTTCTCTTACCTCTGAGGCTAGGACAAGAAAGAGTGGGCTTAAATTGCAGCAAGGGAGGTTTGTAGAGCTGGACAGTCAGGAATAACTTCCTAACTGCTCAGGATGGTAAGACTGGTATAAATTGCTAGGGAGTTGTGGATCCACATCATTGAGATTTTTAAGAGCAGGTTAGAAAAGACCTGTTAGAATGGTTAGAATAGAAATACTTCATCCTGCATGAGTGCTGGGACTGGAGCAGATGACCTCTTAGGTCCCTTCCATCCTCTGATTCTAAGTTCCAAATCAGACTAAAAATACAAAGGTGTCACACACACTATTACTGAAAAATTGCTGACTTTTTCATTTTTATCATTTAATGTAAATATCATTATTTATATATCAATTGAAATATAAATACTGGACTTAAATTTCAGTGTTATATATGGAGCATATAGCAAGTCATTGTTGTATGAAATTTAGTTGTACTCAGTGGGTAAAAGACTTATTCAGGATATATGAGAATATAAGCTTTTTATGTGGCTAGACTTTGAGTTGTAAATATACTTAGAGATATTGACTATATATAGATGAGATTATTGTTCACGGCATAGAGAGTCTGGCATAGTATTTCATAATCGACTTGAACTGACGCTATCAGGAGATCATATAGTTGATTACTCTACTGGTTGAGACAGATTATTCGTATCCCGAGGCATAAGTGTGAATACCCTGACATGTTATCGAAACAAAGGACCAGGCACAACCATGTAGCATCGATTGTTGGCCTAGGCCACGAGCGGGCACCGGGGGATACGCTCGCTCTATATACTTGAGAAGGAATAATAACTGGGACTATAGAAACTCATCTAACCAGCCCGACATACGATTGAGAGGGAGAGGCTAATGCTCTTTTATATCACTCCATGGACATATCGCAGACAGCATCATTACTGAGACATCTGAACTGTGTAACAATCTATAGGAGTTCTAGTCACACGATACTTATTGCATCAAGGTGTTGCATGTTACACCATTAGAGGAGTGAAAGGTTTGGACAGCTCAATCGCCGTAATGTTATGAGCAGGCCACACACGACAGAGATCTTGGCTTAATAGACCTTGGAGCATGTAGAACCGATCATAGATGAGAAGGCGTAATCGAGGTTATAGAAGAGATAGAGGCCATTCAGTTGGTAATTTGGCAGTGATCTTGGATTATCAGCGCGATACTACCAGATAAACGGTACAGGTCTGAATAGGGACGCTCACTGAGGACAGTTTGTGAGCATCCAGCACGCTACCTTCTTGTCGAGGAGAGCAGCATGGTTCATATCTCTGAGGGTAGTTCACTGGGCGTGTGCAGCATCTAGCCAAAATCAACATGTCGGCATTAGGCGCACCTGATCAGACGGAAATTTGGGAATGGATCTTGGATGAGTAGAATTTCATGCCTCACAGGTGACCTTTGCAAGGAGCGAGCACACTCTCGCTACGGTCATTTCCACGAGACTCGCTACATCAGCACTACTATCTCTCAGGGCGCATCTGTGGAGAGCGTCAATTATGATTCAGTGATCGTCTTCAGCCATCCGAGGTCTTCAAACCACAAATAAGTATTTCGAGACAACTGATTCTAAGTAACACTATCACGGACATAGGTTAGGGCAGATACTAGACCTAAGAGTGACTGGGTAGGGTTCTGGGCTGCTTTGGCAGGAGGTCAGTACTAGGAATGATCATAATTGGTGCTTTCTGAGCCTAGTAGTATATGAGTTCTATGAGATATTAACACCAGCTTTAAGAGACGAACCATTTCTACTTTAGTTTAGTCGGTAAACCAAAACCTTAACCTGCTGCATTGGAAATGTTCTGATGTTGGGCATAAACTAAACATCTCAATACAGCGAGCTTGATACTGGGTACGGTAGACGCGCTTAAGAAGGACATCATCCATTACTCCTACTCATGGACCCCTCAGCGATGCTAACGTAGTATCCAGAGCTGTGTTGCAGGAGTGATTAGTGGCGAGATCACATGAGCCTTGATACCCAGCCGTGTCGCAATCCCAGGATATTAAGGTGGTGAGGTAACATCTTTTATTGGACCAATTTCTGTTGGTGAGAGAGACAAGCTTTCGAGCCACACAGAGCTCTTCTGTGGGTCCGGGAAAGGAACTCCCAGCATCCTAGCAAAATGCAAGATGTTTAGCAGAAGCAGTTGGCTGTACATTTACACAAGCCATGACCATTGTATGCGCTAGTGATTAAGCTTGTGTACTTGGAGAGTAGCCTGAGCCTGTGATGATCTTACCCAGGTGTGTTGCCTCTTTTGAAAAGAAGCAACAACATAATGTTCTTGGGAACCACTTTTGCATTCATGAGCCATTTGCAAGAGCCAAAGGTGGGAAAAATTTGCAGGCAGTTTTAGTCTGTAACGGACCTTGCTCACCTGCACATTTGTGAGGACATCATGGCCATTGTTGTAACTTAGGCCATCATGGGATCTAACCTGCAACACTAGCGTTCATGCTGCTCATGTGCACAGAACAACAACCAAAATCCCTGGAATCATAAAGATCTTGGTGTTGCAACAGCCCTTGGTTTTGTTGATTTGAAATTGAATTCACAGCCAATGCAATAGTAACCCTGAATTAAGGCAGCATTTTATTAACAAGAGCATTACTTGATGCTTCAATAAAAGTCTGCTTTAGCAACTGAACCTTCAACAACTCTGCCATGGTATCAAAGCTGACAATACCTGTCCCAGGTGGTTTTGGGGATTCAGCTGGAGTTGCTAGGGGTGGTGATATCATCCGGGTCCGCCTCTCTTTGGCCCATTCTGGTCAAGGCACCTCTCAGGATCAGGGTGATGAAGACATGGGGTGCCAGGAAATGTAGGGGTGGCAGCCATGACAGCGAAGCTCACTCCAGTAGCCTCTGCCTGTTCTTTCCATCTGTTCTTCTTTTTGTTCTTTCCTATTTTCCCCACAAAAGATCTTTTTAAGGATCCCAAAAGAGAGTGATGGGTGAAATAGCTCATCCTCTTGTTACTTTGTTGAGCAAATTAGACCTAATATCCAACTTACCAATTACGGTTCATTAATTTCTGGCTCTATATCTTCTGTATTAAACAAGCATAATTTCACCACAGACTTTGAATCCTATCAACTCGACCATTTTGTTTCGACAAATTCGCTTATTCTGTCTCCCTTTTGTACATTTTCCCATCTGCTTTGGTGATTATAGGTTATTGTAACATCTTATGTATTTTACATACATTTTCGAGTGGGGCTCACAATTTGGGTGCATTTGTAGGCTCAATTGTCACAACAGGTCTCCTCAGGAATTCCTTCTCTTAGCAACCAGGACTGAACAAGCTATTTTGATGCATGGCAGATTTTGCCCATTTGTGACACCAAAACGCAATTCTGAAGTACCAACATGGGATCTAACTTTTTGACAAACATGCGCTGTAAGGGACTGACGGGGTAAGATTTTGTCACGGTGGTTTAGCTAAGTCTGTTCGTCTTCTCAAGGACATTACTAAAGTATGTGTTCTAGCATATGTTGTTGTAGCTGTTGGAAACCGCTTTAGCCTGGAAGTCCCGGCTGTTTGAAAGCCCTGTGGTTGGCCCTTTGCCATGAAGAGATTAGGCCCAGTGTGGGAAAGTCCACATGCCTATGTTATGAGCTGTTTACAGCTATTGATTAGGTTATATTTATGTAGATTTGTTTTGGATGCTGCCTTGGACTCGCTCCCCGCTGTGAGTTCAGCAACGTTGCAGAGTCCCGTTGCGGGTTGTGTTTTCTTTTACCTTCATTAAAAGCCATATCACTCACTGTGTGTGTGCTGTGTGTGTCTCGTCCCTGCAAGAGCACTAGGCACGTAACATGCTCAGTGTGCGAAAAGTGGCTCTTCATGCAGTACGCTTCCTAACTGCACAGGACACACTCAGTAATACCTTGGCAGTATAAAGAACAGACTGACCACGGGAAGTGCCATTTTCTTTTCCTTAAATAACACATCTAGATCAAATGTATTATTCGTTTCCCACCCAGGAAGTGAAGGAGTTTGTGAGGCAGCGAGAGGAGTTTTCGTTTGCCACAAACGTAATCTGAAACCCTACTGCATTATGAAATGTTCTTGACGTGTGCTAAGCAGGCATAACGCTCTTCTCCCCAGTCACATCTTCCTGTACACGTGTCCAGGACGTTTCCTGAAGAACTTGCAGGTATCACTCTTCAGTGCGTTTCCATTCCCGTGCAAACAGGGATTACAAGGGGCGAGGGGTATTTGCATTTTAACCTGACCGTTAGTTGTGCAAAAGTGTCGAGAATGGCCACGGGGGTCTGTAGGAGCACAGGCAGGGCCCCAGTATATACAGCGTGTTCACGTACCGCTCTACTACAGTGGAGATTAAAGTATCGATCCAGTTCCGACGTTCGTGACTCTGAACGACAGCCATCTCCACCATGAAGCTGACAGTCGTCATTCACGTTTGACACCCTGCGGCTTTGCTGCTACTCAGGTAAGTGCAGCTCTTGGCCTGCCAGAACACTGTGCTTCTGGAACCTCTTGCAAACCGATGATGCCTTTGGTTGCAAACTGTGAATTCTTCCTGGCTAGGTAAAAATTCATCTCAGTGCCTGAATCCCCAATCCTTTTGATATGACTGGAAGATCCTGAACCCAATGGGTCTGGACATCAAGTCCTCAGTCCCTCAGAATGTCTGTACAATAATAAGGATGTTAGTTTAAAGCAGCATTTTAAAATACTTGTAAATGTTTCAGAAATAGTTCAGTGATCTGAACCAGAGCCGCTTTGTATGTAAATCTCTGCGGGCTCATCCAACCGTTTGGTAACTGCAGCAGTTTAGTCGCATCGAAGCTGCTGCTTGAGTCTGAGCTTTTTTTTTAAACATGCATAAGGGGATTAAATACCCAAATCCATTAGGGTTCAAGCTCCTCTGAACATATCTATAAGTGTATATGCCTTAACAAACAAAACCTGCAGAAATTAAATAAAATACTGTGTATCTCTGCTTGCGCAGGCTGGTCTCTGGGAGCAGCTTGGACCTTCTGTCATGATAAATGTCAACAGATCTACAGCCTGGCTTCTTCTTTGAGTCATCATTTCTATGGTGAATAGATCAGGCCCAATCCTGCTCACATGTTTAGTGGGGTTACTCCAGATTTTACACAGGCGTTAGTAAGAGCCGGATCTGGTGCATTATGTTTAAATTGAAAAAAACCATCCATCATTCATCACGTTTACACTGAGCTATGGTAAGTGGAATCATTGATTTGCAGAATAGTGTACCTGTCAAGGTTTGCGAAAATGAATGCTTGGCAAAAGGATTTAATAGCAGTTTGTGTCTAGACACAAAGTTATAAAATTCTTACTGGAAGTCGTAATGTTAGTAAAAGATCACTTTAAAATGGGAAATCACTTAAACTTTAATTTGTGTTTCCTTTCTGAAAACACTTTAGAATTTTAAATGACAGTGGTGCTGGGGTGTGGAGTGATCTGCTTGGTGAACGGGCCGTGACTGTCCAATGTATCTTACCCTGGAGGGAAAGGTTCATGGCCGGGAGCAGATTGTGCTTTTCTCCATGTTTCACTAAGATTCTGTTTTATAACTTTGGACCATTGCCCATGTAATGCTCTGTCCCCTCCTAACACTGAGAAACCACCCCGAACGCTTTAGCAACCAAGAGACATTCAAAACATTCGTTCTTCTTCCTGTTGAGTTTGTTTGACGATTTTTGAATCTTGCAGCTTCTGCTCTTCCTGGTTGACACTATTGTAGTTCAAATGTGGTGCCACACCTGGTTTCTGTTCCATCGAAGTCGCCTCAAGGACCTGATTGTGGGCTACAGGCTCACTGCGTGTGATGAATGAGCTAAGTCCTGACGTATCTGCCCTTCTAGGGTGCAGGTAATCCACCTTCTTTTTCCCCCTATCTACACATTAAGTTCAATTATATCAACTTCCTATAACCTGGATTTTCTATTTATTATTATTGTTAAATGGAAATGCTACAGGGAAAAAACAAACTAATCTAATATGCAGTTTGAATAAAAGACGTGAAAAGCGGCTTGAAGTAGGACAGCATCAAAGACACCAACTCAGAAGGTTTTTCCAATAGCCGGTGCCCATGTTTAGCACGCACCATGAGCAAATTGATAAATACACAGAAACTCTAGGCTATTACTCCCATGGTGGAGGAGATTACCGGTGTTTTGAGTCGAATTTATTAACCCAGGCCATGATTTCAGACCCACCTAATATGTTGCAATGTGATGTTTCATTTGGCCTGTAATTTGAAGAAAAGATATATAAATTCTAATGATATTTCCTTCTTAATAAGCTATTACCCTATTGATTTTCTTTTTTGCACCAAATGAGAATTAGACCAATTGGCCTTTCCTAATTCTGAACACTCTTAATCCCATATGTTCTTTCTATGGTATTATGCTATCTCCAGTTCAGGCAGAGAGTCACTGACAGCGCTCCAGTAGAAGGCCAGGTAAGAGGAGCTAGGAGAGACCCTCATTGGCTGAGCTCCGACAAGCGGTTTTCTCAGTACCTTTCAGCAACAAATTTCAGTGACAAAAACGTGCTGTCAATTTCTGCCCGTTTTTCCGTAGCTCTCATGGCGGGACAGGCCCAAACCCTCCTGAGCTACATCCGCGAGCCATCATCCATTACCTCCCGCCCTAGCCCACAGACCCGCTCCCCATTCACATTTTCCTGTGTAATGTGCAGCGGAGGGGAAAACATTAGGGACACTGGGCAATCCACAACAACAACTGAGCGTAGAAAGCAACGTGCACCAATCCTCATTGGCCCCTGTATCAGGCACTGCTTCTCCGCAGCCTGGCAACAGGAACACGCTTTGTGCCTTCTGCCCACCAGTGTCTCTGGGTATTTTTGATTGTCCCACACGTAATACATAAACCCAAAGAAGAAAACAAGCTCTCAGCCCCCCTGGTGTGACTGTTCACCAGGGGAATTTCCTCCCCTGTGATCTTTCAGACTACTCACCTCTCAGTCCCCTGGGGACTCTGGCAGTCCTGCTGCCTGCAGCCTCCTAACTCTGACTGACCAGGGTCTCCCTGGCTCTTATAAAGCCCTATGTATTGGTCCTCTGATACAGCACAGGTGCCCCTGGAGCGTGGCCTCTTAAAGGGCAGCGTCAGGTCGTCGATAACCCCCTGCCCCAGGAACATGACAGGATGAATTCAAGCTCTGGACAGGACAAAGCTCTCTGTTTATCTCCACCCGATTGTGCCTTATTCCAGACCATATAAACACGGAAGACAAACCCTTAACTTGCACGTTCTCTGGAATGTACAACTGATGGCTGGTGGCAAATGTCACCAACCTGGTGAGCTCCAGAGCACAAGAGAGCCCGAGAAGCAGGGTGCAGCCAGTGCTAGTGGCCCTGCTGCCCACAACTTGGCAGCCGTGTGTGTGCAGTCTCTAAGTTTGTGTGTCTTTACTTGTCTTGTGCAATAACCCTGGCCAGTGAGCTCGCTCTGCAGTCACTGCTCTTGCTTGTCTTTTAGGGTATTCTGACGGTTTAGCACCCACCTGGGGTAAGGATTCCTGCGAGCCAGGCGAGGATCTCGGAGGACTGAATACCGGAGTCCCCTCTTCTTCCTCTCTGATTTCGCTTTTTCTCCTATCTCTGCATGTAAGCCGACCTTCCTGGTGCTCTCACCCCCTCCAGTGAGGGCTCAGATCGCTCCAATCATTTGTTTCAATAAACTCAACTGCAATGCACTTCCTGTTTCGTCCTCCGTTGCTCAGAGTAGCACAGAGCATGCGGCTGTTTGGGTCAGCGCGTCTAGGTTTATTATTAGGGAACAGCTGAGTTGTTTTTGCCATTTGTTGGTGAGTTCCTGCCATTCCCGGTGTTAGTTGGATATAAAATGCCCAGTATCTCACTGTGAGTGGCTAGTATGGTGTGTTTGTAACATAATCCTCCAACACCCCATTCGCCCACCGAATAAACTGGACTCAGGCTGGCTCCCTGATGGAAAATATAGTGCCATGCTCAATTAGTTAACCCTTTAGCTACTGGACTAAACAAGTGGTTGGTGGTATGTTACAGGACTTAGGGTGATGGAGTGAATTTTCTGTCCACAGTTTCCACCCTAGAAAGAAATCTCTCTCACCCTGATATTCCAAACCACCCAGGATGGCTTCCCTGCTGTATTGTACCCACCGAGGGACTGATTGATTCTCCCTCTTGGCTCCCTTTCCCGTCACCAGAAAGTCTCAGGATTATCATGATCCAGCAGATAACGCTCTTTAGTACAGAGAAATCAGTAACATTTCTGGTATCAGCGCATCTCAGCAAGGTCTTGACCACGAATGGAAGGGGGAACCACAATTACAAACACCTACTGGAACCCCCTCACATGGGAGTCGGATCACACAAACCACGCTGGTTTAACGTACCTAGTGTGTAGATGCCACCTTGCACTCAGCTAGCAAATCACTTACTCACGTCTCTTCCTGCAAATGCACCTCAAGCCCCTTCCCGATGCATGTCACATTCGTCATGCAGAAATGGATCCACGTGGTGTTTTGTCAGGTACAGAAAAGATTCACTTAGAGACAGGAAGAAAGAGCCTGGAAACATTCATACATCTCAGCTGAGATCCGTAGAAATGCTGAGCTAGTATCTCCTTGGAGATTTCCAAAGCTGCTATATAAATGGGAATGTCTCCTGGGTGTGCTGGCTGCAAGGCTATTACAAGTGTTAGGGGTGGTGCTTCTTTCCCCATCTCTCTGTCACCCCTCGATGCTTCCACACAGGATGAGTGGGGCTAGTTACTGTAAGCAGAGGCCCCAAGAGAGGAGATGGACAAACTTCCATTCTGCTTGCCTTGGAGAAGAAGGGAGAGCATCATGTGCTCACCTTGAAACCCTCGTCCTCTGGGGCTGGGACCAGCACTGACTGGGATTGACCTCCCCACGTCCCTGAGGTTATCGCAGATTAGAAGGCAAAAAAACCCCACACTTGCAATGACATGTTTTCCGAGCTCATGCAGTCCTTCCGCACTGATTGGGCACAGCTAAATGCATGGAGGCATTCAGTGGCAGAGGACAGGAAAGAATTGAGTGAGTGTGAAGAGCAGACGCAGGACGCGATGCTGAGGCTAATGGGGGAGCAAACGGACATGATGAAGTGTCTTTTGGAGCTGCAGGAAAGCCGACAAGAGCACAGACCCCGCCTGCATCCACTGTATAACAGCCACCCCACCTCCCCATGTTCCACAGCCTCCTCACCCAGAGGCCCAAGAACGTGGGGTCGGGGTGTGGGGAGGCTCTGGGCACTGGGCACGCAGCCACTCCCACTGCAGAAGAATGGTCCAAGCAACAGAAGGCTGTCATTCAAAACAGTGTGATTTTTAGTGTGGCTTATAAGGCAAATGGGCCTTGTTTCCTTCCCTCCCTTTCCCCCCATCCCCCCCCACTTGAGCTAACTTGATGTTATCTCATTTTTAAATTAATAAAGAAAGAAATTCGGGTTTCAAACAATAGTTACTTTATTTTCAAAGGGGGGAAGGATGGGTTTGTGTCACGGAGGTTGGGGGAGACCAGGGCTCTCCACCCCGGCTTTTCCTGCGATTCACCGTGATTCTTAGCCGGCCTGTAACACAGAGGTTTATAGCCCAACAGGAACACAGTCCAAAACAGTCTCAGACCAGACAACAGGACCCCTCAGTAGGTCCATCCTTGGGGGGGAGGCCTGTGGGAGCCAGAGCGGCCCATTGGAAGGCCAGAGGCCCATCTGGGCTCGCCCTCCATTTTTTTCAGCCAGCTCCAAACTGACTCACCCTCAGCCTCCTCTCTTAGGACAATTATTACAGTCCTTTCCCGGCCAGAGGTCACCGAAACTCTTGTTTCTCAGAACCTTTTGCTATTCTTCCTTTCAGGGGAAAGGGCCTGCCATTTTAGTTCCCAGGAGACAGAGTGTTTGGCCATGTATGCACACTGGCCTTTATCCCACCACCTAAAGACCTACAGAAATGCCATAGAGGAAACTGAGGCACTCCTACAATATTCAGAGGGAAACATTAAGAACAGTCCTACTTTGTTCAAAAGTGGCTTACAGGACTTAAATCAGCAAAGGGGACGGGTTTGCATTCAAGGAACACACACAACTGTCACACTGAAGCCTGGAGAGTTTCTGAAACTGATTTTCACAGCCTCTCTCCTTGCTGTGTTCTTCTAATTGCCTGTGTCTGGCTGCTCAAATCGGACGCCAGGTGATTTGCCTCAATCTCACCCGCCATGAATGTCTCCCTCTTACTCTCACAGATATTATGGGAGCACAAGCAAGCAGCAGTAACGACGGAATGTTTGGTTGCACTGAGGGTCTTGACCAACGCGCCAGTGGGATTTAACGTCCAAGGCACATTTCTACCACCAATTCTGCACTTGCTTCAGCCTATAGTTGAACTGCTCATGACTACTGTCCAGGCTTCATGAACAGATCCCCTGGGCTCGTCGCTGGGACAGGAGAGCAGAGTTTGCAGGAGAAGCGGTGGACTAGGAATGGGTACCAGTCCTGCCTGCACCGTCTTGCTGCGAAAGGCAAGGAGCTGCTGGTGTAGCAATGCAGCTGCTGCAGGTGCCTTCTTGTGTCGAATGCTTGAAGATCCGGGTAGGGAAGGTACCTGGGGCCAAGGCAAAAAAGCTAGCCTGGAGCTTTTACATGTGTCAACCACAGAAGTGCTATGGGGTGTTACCAGCGCCGACCGGACTGGAATGTACGCTGGCAGACTTCTTTCACAGTGACAAGGACAGGAATAGGATGCACCTAAATCTAAAAAGGCCCACACATGTCCCAGAGTCCCTACCCTGATACAGAGCGTCAATGATTGCATTTGGCTACTGGATCACAGCAGCCCCGGCAAGTAGGACTTTGTCCCAACAAGCAGTAGTGACACTGAGCCTGAGCGGGCTCCGTGCTTGCTGTGTTGGATCTGCTGGGTCAACCCAGGAAAAAAGGTCAACAATGATTGTCTGTCCGTTGCTTCATCTGCGGGGGGGTCTGACGAGATGTACCCAAAACCACTTGTGCAATGTTTTTGCCCAGCGGCATTGCGAGGTTTCACCCAGAATTCCAATGGTTGGTTTAGAGACTTGTGGGGACTCTGGATAGGCTTTACCCCACAGCTCGCACCACTCTGTAAGTTGGATGCTAGTCACAGTATTGAGGACGCACTCCACCGGACTAATGTGCTTAGTTGTGGACAAAAACGTAATCGACTGTATAAAATCAATTTCTAAAAATGAACTTCTATAAAATCGACCTCATTTCGTAGTGGTAGAACATACCCTTGTGCATGTTGTGTGTGTGTGTGTGTGTTCATGATTCTGGGGCTCCCGGGAGGAACCCATCCTGGGGAACCTGGGGTCCTGCAAGACAGCTCCATTGGGAGGACTTGCAGACGTAGAAGCAGAGCTCTGTAATGAAGAACACAGTGACTTTCAAGCAGTACATTTGATAGAAGTACAGAACTCCCCTCCCCCCCGAAGGTAACCCCAATAATGAACGTGCCCCAAGATATGGGAAATCTGGTAACACTGATTCTGGGAAGAATTTTTAAGCAATGCTTCGTGGTCTTACCCAGGACAGCTTTAAATGATGATTAACCCCTTTGCCCATCTCTTCAGGGCTCAGCTGTTGCCCAGGATTCCACCCCGTCGTTGTGAGAAGGTTATTGACAACTGTAATGGACAGACCAGAGCCCAGGCCACGCTCTTGGCCTTGCATCCAGGCTTGAATACAATGTGTAGGCTGTGATAACTTAGATGGAGACAGATGGGCCACAGTGTTAGCTAAACTTAGTTAACTGATTGTTGTTGATGTCAGCAGTAGTTGGGGCTCTGCCTCCAAAGATATAAAGTCAGCTGCGTGCATGGTACCCTCTTGTGTGCTGCCCCGGCCTGCACAGATCGCTGACACAGCAGACCCGAGGACCCCCAATGACCACAGGACTGATAATGTTGAAGGCAAACCTAGCCAGCGGTTATTGTCAAATGAGCGCAGTATGTTCCCTGTATACTTTACAGGACATCCTACCAATATGTGCCCCGAGAATGGACCAACTCAGTCATTGGGGACTCGTCCACTGCTCCTAGGCTAGAACAAAGACATCCACTCAGGGATTGCATCTTATACACATGTAACAAACAGGTTACACTCACTCCTGAGGTATCAAGGTACAACCCCCTCTGCATTGTTGGAGGCTGCTGCCTCTCACCTGTACAGTGGTTCAAACAAACAGGTCTAATTCCACCATTAGCCTTTTGACCCTGTGTCGTAGGAATAGTTCGCCTGTTCCTCATTATCTCTGTGGAAGGTGTCGTACAGACTATTCTGATGCCCATCCGCCCGTGTTTATCCTTTAGTGCTGAGTCCTTTAGCTATGCTGTATACATCAAATTTAGCGCCTTCTTTCTTGCCAAGCTCCTGTGAGAGGGCCTGCTCTGGCCACGGACTCACTTCGCTTACGTTAGCTAGTCTTGACCATACTTTCAGTCAGGCCTCAGGCCTCATACCAGGCCTCTGATACCAAAGGGTCTGTGTTTCAGGGCCTTCATCTTACTAGAGTCTACACATTACTTAAATAGGGTTTACGCAGGGTCTGGGGCTTGGTTTACAGACAATCAGCTTGTTAGCACAATTGCAACTTCACTACTTAGATATTTTTAAGCTTTTTTTTTAAAGAACCAAAAAGGAAAAGCAGTTAAAGTTTAACTGGTGGTGGTGGTTGATGGAGCCGGAGTTGCTGTGGGAGGCGTGTCCTCCGCGTTTTCTGGGTGACCAGATGTTCCTGTTTATTAGGACGTCCGACCTGATTTTGGGTCTTTTTTCTTATATAGGTCGTATTACCCCCCAGGTCCCCTGTCCCGAATTTTTCATATTGCTCTCTAGTCACCCTTATCTGCACCCCTCGCTCTCTGGCCTGTTCCTGAACAGTACTCTGCTTCAGAGATCGGGATCATGAAGGCTTGTACTTTCCTCACAAAGAAATCTCCCTTTTAGGAAAGCCAAAAGAAGTGGAGGTGGAAAATAATTATCCAACCCCCACTTCATTATTTGTTTACCATTTATAGGCCTGGTATACCCATGCCACATACCAGTTATGGGTTATTTTTATTTGGCTCTGCTTGTTCTTGTTTTCTAATTTCAACAGAGTCCTTGGAATTCATATATCTTGGCCTTTATTTGCTCCACTAATTCATTTTCTGTCGTCCCTTTTAGGACCTTTTCCATCAACATTGTTATTTTAGATATTTTAAACATTTATTGATCTTTTTACTTTTTATAATTGAGCTCACAGTTTGGGTAAATTTACTAGGCCCAAGAATCACAATTGTGCCTTAGTTATTTTTAAGGTTTGCATGATTCTTTATGCCAAAGTTGGCATTTATAAATCTGACTTGACTGGTATGAGGAAATACTATAGTTTAACCTTTAGGGCACTAGTATGATCCGAGGAATGGAAAAAACCTGCCTTAATTGAAGGAGACTCAAAGAGCTCTGGCTTGGTTTAGCCTCAGCCCAAAAAAGGGAAGGCTGCGGGGCGGAATGTTATATTATGCTTGCTCTACTATACAATATACAAGGTATTAACTTGGGAGGGGAGGAATTATTTACGCCTTAGTACTAATGTAGACACAAGGACAATGGGTACAAACTGGACATTAGGAAGTTTAGACTTGAAATTTAGACAAAGGTTTCTAACCTTAGGAGGTGAAGTCTGGAACGCCTTCCAAGGGAGTTAGTGGGTGGCAAAAGACATCGGCTTTTAAAACATTAAGTCTTGAAAGTTCATGGATGGGGATGGTTGATAGTGATAGTTTAATTTGGCAATTGATCTTGGATTATCAGGGATAAGTCTTGCTCAACGTGTCTGTGATGGGTGGGATGGGATCTGAGTTACTTGCAGAGAGTTCTTTCTGCTGAGTGCATGGCTGCGTGAGTCTTGCTCACATTGCTCAGGGTTTTAGTCTGATCGCCTGTATTTGGGTTATCGAAGAAGGAGATTTTTCCATCCAGCGGCAAAATTGGCAGGGGCCTGGACAGGATAGTGATCGGCGTTTTTTCGCCTCGCGGTCTATGCAGCAAGGGGCGTATGGGGTCAAACTGTTGGTGGACTTATCTGCATCTCGCCTGACCCGGTCCTTCAACCATTATTGAAGGACTTCAGTAACTCGGAACATTAGCGTTAAGGCGGTTGTTTACAGAGTTAGTGCGGATAGGGTTCTGTGGCCTGCTTGTGCAGGGCGTCAGGGACTAGCATGATTCATATTGGTTGGTTGCCCTTCTGGGAAAACCCTATTGGAAGGTCTATCTATGCCGCTCCCTATGAGATTTAACACAGCTAAGAAACGACCATTTACTTTCTCGGTTGCCTTGAGTATTCTCTTGTTCTCTATTTGATTTTTTATTTATTTTTTACTTTTTTTATTATTTTGTAATATGGTCTCTATTTTAGTGCTTGTATATGATTTATTTGTCGCTAAACCAAACTTAAACTTGCCTGCGTTGTGAGTATGTTCTGATGTTTGGGAACAAACTAACTCTTACTACGTCTAGCGATATGGTCTGGGAAGGTTAAAGAAGGAAAAATTCTCCCCTTCTCCCCAGCGTAAACATGTTTAAGTCTGTAGGCGCGGTGACGCTGTAGCCGTGGTGGTCACATCCCAGGATAATTTTTTTTAGGGTGGGTGAGGGTAACATCTTTTATTGGAACCAATTTTCTGTTGGTTGAGGATGAGGAAAGCTTTCGAAGCCACACCGAGCTCTTCTTTGTGGGTTCGTGGAAGGAGACTCCCAGCATCCTAGCAATGAATGCAAGATGTTAAGCAGAGGCCAGTTGCGCTGTACATTACAACAAGCCATGACCATGGTTATGCGGCTGTGATTAGCTTGCTGTGACTTGATGGAGAGTAGCTGAGCAATGTTATGTGCTATGATCTTACCAGGTGTCCGTCACCGCCGTTGCCTCTTTTGAAAAGAAGCAAAACACTAATGTTCTTGGGAACCACTTTTGCATTCATGACGCCATTCTGCAAGAGCCAAGGTTGGAAAATTTGCAGGCAGGTTGGTTTTAGTCTGTAACCGACCCTTGTCACCTGCACCATTTGTGAGGACATCATGCATTGTATGTTTTTAACTTAGGCCATCATGGGAGGCAGTAGTAATCTTCTAACCTGCAACACTAGCGTTCAGCTGCTCATGTGCAACCAGAACAACAACCAAAATTCCCTGGAATCATAAAAGAGTCTTGGTTTCAACAGCCCTTGGTTTTTTGATTTGGAAATTGAATTCACAGCCAATGCAATTAGTAAACCCTGAATTTTATTCTTTTTTTTAGTATGGTGTCTTTTTTTTTTATATATGAAGGCAGACATTTTTATTACAACGAGCTATTTACTTGTGCTTCAATAAAAGTCTGCCTTTAGCAATCTTGAACCTTCAACAAAACTCTGCCATGGTATCAAAGCTGCTCCAAATACCTCCATATCGGTGTTAGTCCCAGTGGATTTTGGCGGATTCCAGCTTTGAGTTGTGGATAAGCTGTGGTGGTGTATCGAGTTGCTAGGGGGGTGATATCATCCGGGTCCGCCATCTCTTTGGCCCCTCCTTTCTGGTCAAACGTCCCAAATTAAGGTGGCATTTTATTAACAAGAAGTTTACTCTAAAGGATGCTTCAATAAAAGTCTGCTTTTAAACCTTCAACAACTTAAAACACTTTCCTTTCTCCAGTCTCTTACGTGGTATCAGAGATGGTGTTAAGTGTCCTTTTGGGGTAAAGAGAAGAAGTTGCGAGATGAGCTGGAGATGTTGCTGCTGCTGGTGTTTTTGTAACAGTCCAGCCTTAGAAAGAAAAGCCCCTTTGTCTGACAGTCTCTGCAATGATATCAGAGCTGGCAATACCTGTCCCAGGTGGTTTTTGGGATTCAGCTGGAATAGCTAGGGGTGGTGATATCACCTGGCTCCCCCTCTCTCTGGCCCGTTCTGGTCAAGGCACTTCTCAGGATCAGGTGATGGAGACCTGGGGTCCCAGGAGATGGAGGAGTGGCAGCCCTGACAGCGAAGCTCGCTCCAGTAGCCTCTGCCAGGTCTTTCCATCTGTTTGTCTTTTTGTTCTTTCCTATTTTCCCCACAAAAGATCTTTTTAAGGGTGAAATAGCCCATCCTCTCATTACTTTCTCGACCAATTAGGACTAATATCTGACATAACCATTATAGTTCATTAATTTTTGGCTCTGTATCTTCTGTATTAAACAAGCATAATTTCATCACAGTCTTTCAACCCTGTCAGCTTGACCTTTTTGTTTTGAGAAATTCACTTATTCTGTCTCCCTTTCACACATTTTCTCATCAGCATTGGTGATTATAGGTTATTGTAACATCTTATGAACGTTTACATACATGTTCAAGTTGAGCTCACAATTTGGGTATATTTGTAGGCTCTATTGTCATGAAAGGTCTCCTCAGGAATTCCTTCTGTTAGCAAGCCAGGACTGACCAGACTGTTTTGATGCATGGAAGATTTTGGCCATTTGTGACACCAAAATGCAATTCTAAAGTAAAGTAATTCTGGGGTCAACTCCTTGAGAAATTCATGCGGTGTGTGCAGAAAGTGAGCCCTCATGCAGTACGGCTTCCTGATGGCACAGGGAATACGAACATACATCACTGTAATAAGTGCAAACTGACCTGGGAAGTCCAGTTCCTTTCCATGTCAAGAACACATCTAGACTCAAAGTATTATTGGTTTCCCCCAGGGAAGTGAAGGAGATTTGTGAAGTGGCAAATCCTACTGCATTATGAAATGTTCTGACGTGTGCTACAGCCAAAAGCATAAACGCTCATTCTCCCCAGCCACATCTCCTGTACACCGTGCCCAGCCGTTAGAACAGAACTGGCAAGTTCACACTTCAGTGGTTTCCCATTCTCCTGAAAAGCAGATACAAGGGGGGGTATTTGCATTTTGAACCTGAGCCGTTAGTTGGCAAACGTGTCAGAGGATTGCCGACGGGAGGTCCTGGAGGAGCACAGACAGGCCCCAGGATAATATACAGGTGCTGTTCATGTTACCGCTCTACAGGAGAATTAGTATCGTCCAGTTTCCGACGTGACTCTGAAACGACAGCCATCTCCAACCATAGAAGCCTGACCAGCGTCTTCCAACGGTTGTACTTTGGCGCTTTGCTGCTACGCAGGTAAGTGAGCTCTTGCTGCAGAACACGTGTGCTTCGAACCTCTGCAACTGATGATTGCCTTTGGTTGAAAACTGTAATTACTTCCTGCGTAGGGAAAAATTCACTCAGTGCCTGATCCCCATTCCCTTTGAAATGACTGGAAAGACCCTGAACCCAATGGGATCTGGATCAGTCCCTCAGCCAGAATCTGTACGATAAATAGGATGCTAGTTTGTAGCAGATTAAAATAACTTGTAAATGTTTCCAGGATAGTCGTGAATCTGAAACAGAGCACAATTGTAAATCTCTGCGGGCTTTTCCACCTTTTGGTTAACTGCAAGCAGCGCATCAGATCTGCATCTTGAGTCTGAGGTTGTTTTTTGAACATGCATAAGGGAGTTAGTACCCAAATGCCTTTGGGGTTTGCTCCCTCTGAAGCATCTCCATAAATGTTTATACTGAAACAAATAACCTGCAAAACGTTTAATTAAAAATACTGGTGTAAATTGCTGATCTGTCTCTGGGAGCAGCTTGGTCTACCCTGTAATGAAAATGTCACAGCATCTACAGCTCCACTTCTCTTGAGTCATTATTTCAATATATTAAATAGATCAGGCCCAGTTCTGCTCACATGTTTAGTGGGGTTACTCCAGATTACACAGGTCGTTAGTAAGAGCTGGGATCTGGTGCATTAATGTTTTAAAGTGAAAAAAACCAATCCATGATTCACGTCATGGTTACAACTGAAGCTAGGTGATGGAAATCATTTGATTTGCAGAATAGTTACCTGTCAAGGTTTGCGAAATTGAATACTTGGCAAAGATTTTAATTAGCATTTTGTGTCAGACGAAAAGTTAATAAATTCTTACTGAAAGTCGTAATGTTAGGAAAAGATCACTTTAAAATGGAAATCACTTAAACTTTAATTTTTTGTTTCTTTCTGAAAACATTTTAGAATTTTAAATGACAGTGTGGCTGGGTGGTGGAGTGATCTGCTTGGTGAGCGGGCCGTGATGGTCCAACCTATCCTTACCCTTAGGGGAAGGTCCATGGCCTGGGAGCAGCTTGCTGCTTTCATTCATGTTATTCAATAAGGTCTCTTATAATTTTGGCCATTGCCCATGTAATGCTCTGTCCCCTCCCAACACTGAGAAACACCCTGAACTCTTTACCAACAAGGACAATCAAAATGTTTGTTCCTTTTCTTGTTGAGTTTGTTTGACGATTTTGTCTTGCAGCTTCTGCTCTCCCGCTTGTCAGTTCCCTGACAAACGTTGTGCCAAATTTGCTGTCAGACTTGCCTTCCATTCCTTCCAATCTCCTCACTGAACTGGTTGGAGTGAAACAGGGTATTGTGAAAGACCTCACCTCTGAAGTGCTACCTATTCCTAATAACCTGCTGGTAAATCGACCTTCTTTTTTTCCCAGTTTAACATTAAGTTCAATATATCAACTTCCTACTAACCTGGATTTTCTATTAATTATTATTATTGTTAAATGGAAATGCTACAGGGAAAAAAATGACCCAAACTAACACCAGTTTGAATATAAGGAGTGAATGAGGCCAAAAGTTAGGAGGCATCAAAGGAAAACCAAACTCAGAACGTTGTTCCAAAAGCTGGGTGTCCAGGTTTAATTTGCACCATGGTATTTGAAAGAATACACAGACTATATGTGCATTACCTCCTATGGCGAGGAGATTAGTGGGTGTTTGAGTCTGAATTTATACCCAGGGGGTATTCCAGATCACTAATACTTTGCATGTGATGGTTTCTCTGGTCTGTATTTGAAAGATATATAAATCTAGATATTTTTCTTGTTAATTGCCAACTCTATCGATATTTTTTGCTACCAAATGAGAATTAGGCCAAAGGACCTTCCTAGCTGAGCACCTTTGATCCCTAAGTATCTTCTCTGTATATGGCATCTCCAGTTCAGGCAGAGAGACACTGACAGCAGCTCCAGGAGAAGCCATGTCGAGGAGCTGAGGAGAGACCCACATTGCTGAGCTCCGACAAGGGTTTTTTAAGTAACTTTCAGCAACAAACATAAATGAACAAAATGTTACAAAATGCTGCCGCTTCTCCTATCTGTGCTGCCGGGACAGGTCCAAACCTCTCCTGAGCTCAGAGCCCATCATACATTACTCCCTGCCTAGCCCACAGACTCGCTCCCCATTCACATTTTCCTGGGTAATGTGCAGTGGAGGGGAAAACATTAGAAACTGGGGCAATCCACACAACAACTGAGCGTAGAGAAGCAACGTGCCACCAATCCTCATGGCCCCTGTATCAGGGCACTGCTTATCCCCAGCCTGCACAGGACACGCTGCCATGCCCACAGTGTCTCTTGGGTATTTGATTGTCCCACACGTAACAAAACCAAAGAAGAACAGCTCCTCAGCCCCCCTG